>NW_020925516.1:308433-455727 GCF_003984885.1 Neopelma chrysocephalum
AGGGGGGGGAGAAAAAGAAAGGGGGGGGAGAAAAAGAAAGGGGGGGGAGAAAAAGAAAGGGGGGGGAGAAAAAGAAAGGGGGGGGAGAAAAAGAAAGGGGGGGGAGAAAAAGAAAGGGGGGGGAGAAAAAGAAAGGGGGGGGAGAAAAAGAAAGGGGGGGGAGAAAAAGAAAGGGGGGGGAGAAAAAGAAAGGGGGGGGAGAAAAAGAAAGGGGCAGGGAGAAAAAAAAGCCACCCTCCCTTTCCTGCCAACTCTCCCGCGCCCCTGGGGCTGTGCCGACGGAGCAGGGATGGATGTGCAGGAGTCTGCGGTTGGGCTCTAAGCTGGGGATCCTGGGAGCGGCTGAGCCTGTGAGGGGAGCTGCAGCGCATCTCTCCCAGCTCAGCACCGGGAGCTTGGGAAGAAGCCAGGGGGAGCGGGCCGAGGTCACCAGGAGCCCTGGGAATGTCGGCAGCCAGGGCTGGGCCAGCTCAAGGAGCGTTCAACCAGAAACATCAAGTTAACACATTTTTCCAGCATGACCAGAGAAGGCTGCAGACGGGCGGCCAAACCCTGCTTCCGAGGGAACTCCAGGACAGAGCAGTGTCTGTGCTGGACAACTGCCCAGTTTGCCTCCTGCTGCTCTCCTGGCCTTAGGACTCTGCTCTGGACTGGTGTGGGCAGGGGGATCAGTCCCTGACCTGACAGCTGGACCCTTGCGTGTCCCTCTGTCCAGGTCCCTGGGAGTGCTGCTCCGCTGCCTGGGCCAGCGGCTGAGGACAAGGCCATGCAAGAGGCTGGTGCCACCCTGGTAGCAGAGAGTCCAGGACTCAGTGTGCACCTCTGATGGAGCCAAGTGACACCCCCAGACTGAGGAGGTACAGAAGGGGCATGCTGTCTGCCAGGATCAGTCTCTGCCCCACTTTAGGGCACTACAGTCTCCACTTTGGACTCTAAGTGGGAATCTCCCTGCCCAGCCACCATGAGCTCATGGAACTCCAGCAGAAAGATGTGATTCTCCACCTACATCTTCCCCAAACCTCATGCAGGGGTCACAGCACTCCCCCCCAGCAAGGCACTGTGCTCAGCCAGTCCTGCTCTATGACAGGCCTGGCTCACTCGCTCCTTCCTTTGGATGCCACAGCAGCTGCTCAGGGAGACACCAGGGGCCCAGATGGGGCAGGAGCACCTCTGCCAAGCCCTCCCCGCCCCATCACTCACCCAGAGGGAAGGTGATCTGATCACACATGCCCAGCAGCTGCCCAAAGCACACCTTCTTCTCTGAGGGATGGATCCCAAGCTCCATCATCCTGCAAACCAAGCCTCAGCATTAGGAGAGAGCAGAGACAGCATGGAGCTCACCTCAGCAGTGTGTCCCACCAGAGGATTGGGGAGCACCTCCAAACAGAACAGCATAGCACTGACCACATTCCAGATGGATGCTGAGATGTAGAACTTGAGGGATTTGTTTTCACAACAGCTCCTGGGTGCTGCACCTCAGCTCCAAGCCCCATCTAAAGCCCTGAGTACCAGTTGGGAGCCACGATCCCTCCAGGTGAGCTCAGCAGGGACCTCAGAAGCCACAGCATGTCTTACCACAGCTCTGCTGGGCCCCCACATCCCTTAAGTCCCTAGTCCCTGCCTTGCCACACTGCCTCCCCACCACTCACCTGCGCAGGGTGAACTTCACTGTGTCCTCATTGTGAGATGCCACCATCACGCTGGCTTTCCGTCTGCGCTTGATCTCCTCCAGGACATAGTCCAGGCACCTGTAAGGCAGTATGGGCCTCTGGTGAGGCTGCTCGTGCCTATTCCCACTGGGGCAAGAGAGGAGAGTGGCTGGGGCCGTCCCCTACCTGTGGTACATCTCATTGGTCTTCTCATAGGTTGGGTTGATGGGATCCTCGTAGCCCATCTGAGCCGCCCTTTCCCGCTCCTGCTCCATGTACGCGCCGCGGACCAGCTTGGTGCCAAAGTGCCAGCCCTCCCGGCGGGACAGCTCCACGTCCCCTGTCACATTGTCGTAAGCCTCCTACCAGGTGGAAGGGATGGCAGAAAGTCATCACACCGGTGCCACCCCTTCACTTTAGCAGCTCTGCCATTGCATCGGCATGACTTCAGGAGCAGAGGTCTCCACCCATCTGCACCAGCAGGTGCTGCAAGGTGCTGGATCTCACCCTCAGGTAGCACTGATAGGTGTTGAAGATTATGGCCTGGTTCCTGTTGAAGCGGCGCTGTGTCTCCACGGTGAGGCGGCTGATGGCTGGCTGGAAGTAGCTCTGCTCTGCGTCCACCATCAGCCTCACACCCTTCTCCATGGCTCTCTGGGCAGTGAACGACACACAGATTGGGTTCATAGGGCTGCCTGCTCCATGTCTCCCCCTGTGGCTGCCCCAACCCCAGTGCCCCCTCACCTTGGCAAGGACATCCATGCGCTGCAGCACCCGCTTCATCTGCAGATCCTCCTCCTCACTGAAGCGTGAGAGCAGAGGCTCAAGCTGCCCAGTCTGAAACAAGCACAACTTTGTGGCACCCTGCCAGCACCCAGCTCTGCCCACAGGAGACACAAATCCCCCTGGAGGGAACCCATCCTCAGGGCTGCTGCCTAACCCAGCCTCACAGCACCCACCAGCGAGCACGGTGTGACAGGGTGCCCACCCTGCCAGCCTGGTGGTTGCAGCACGGCCAGGCTCTGGCAGCACAGATGCCACCAACACTGCAGCCACCAGCAACCTACTGGGAAGAGCTTAAGACCCACACTCTGCTCCCCCAAACTCCCTGTGGGACCACTCTGGGGTTAGCACAGTGGGGTACTCACCTGCCTGTTGGGGATGAGCAGAGGCTTAGAGATCTTGGTGCGGTTGTCCAACAGGCTGTTCCAGTCAAGCAGGTCCACAGTGCTGGGAGCAGAGAGTCAAGTCCCTACTGGTGTCTTGCAGGGGCAGGGGGGTCTCTACCAGCTGCCGACTCCCATCAGCAAGCAAGATGCATGACATGTGCTACCCTGACCTGTCTTGTCACCTCCACCCAAACTTTCCCTACGCTTGGTTGCTGTGGAGACCTCCCCTTGCTACTACCCCAGGGACAGGGACAAGGTCCCCCAGTGTTCCCACCCTGCTGCGCCCCCAGATCCCAGGCACCTTACCTGCTTGTGCCCAGGCTCTTGCCCATGAACCACTCCTGGCTCTCTGCCTTGGTCCCAATGCCGAGGTTGGCCAGTGTCTCCTGCCACCAAAAGGAACATCAGGGGCTACAGGGGTCTGCCTGCTTAAGGTGTCACAGCTCAGGGCTGCTCTGGGATCTCTGTGTCCTCAGCCACCCCTACAGCACATCCCTGGCAGCACAGCCTCCCTCAGGCCTTCCTGCCTCACCTGCAGCTTCTCCACCTCCAGTTTCATCTCCAGCACTGCCCGCCCAGCCTGGCCCTGCTCTGCAGCCATTTGGAGAAAGAACCTCCGCCACTTCACCAGCACCTCCGAGAACCGCACCTGTGGAGACAGAGCTCCAGGTGAGACACCCAGGCTGGAGCCTCCTGTCATGCCAGGGCTTTGCAAGGTCATACCCAGCCTGAGGCAGATGCTGATCTAGAATGGGGCACCTTGGCCAAGCCAAGCAGCACAGACCCCCTCCCCCGCCACATCCCCTAATGTTGGGACCTTTAAACTTTAAACCTTTGTGTCTCCCCAAAGTTGAGGCAGGGTCTGTAGGGGCCTTGGGAACACAGGGAACAGCCTGTTGGTACCCACTCGATGCCACAGCAGCAAGCCTGGCACATGCCCCAGTAGAAGCATCCTCTGTGACCCTGGCTTTGCCCCACCTCACCTGGTCACAGCCCTGGAACTCACCAGGAACTGAGGTCTGGCCAGCGCTGTCAGCTTGATGGCAGAGAAGCCGTCCTCTGAGCTGCCACCTGGATGGAGCCAGAAGGACAAAGTCAGCCCAACAGCAGGGTACTCGGGCAGGAGAGAGGTACCTGAGATATGGTGGTGGTGGGACTGAGGCACCCCTGTAGTCCCCAACACAGTGGGGCTGCCCAGGACATATGGAGCACTCACTTGAGGCATCGATGCAGCGGAGGAAAGTCTCCATGTGCTGGTCACACTTGGCCTCATCTGTGTAGAAATAGGTGTGGGCACCAGTGACCCCACCATGATGATCCCCAAATCCCTGATGGGCTCGGTATTGCTTCTCCTTTTGTTCTGCTCCTGGGGTGGAAGAGGATGGAGATGGGCCATGCAGCCAAGCTCCTATGGCCTCCCCAGGAGCTTCTGTCATGGGTGCAGGGGAGAGGGTCTCTGGCTTGGATCTTGGAGAGCCCCCAGGGCTGACATGTGCCCTGCCTGCTCTGTGCCCAAGAAGAGGCTGTCTTTGATGAGGAGCAGGATTGAGCCAGGAATCACATTGTTCCTCATCCAGCTTGTTTTTTGAGGCTGTGGGAGCTGGGTTCTTCTCCCACAGCACAAGGCCCACAGTGCCCAGATGAGCTGAACCTTCCTGTCACTCACCTCCCATCTCCTTCTCGGCTGCAGAGGTGCGGGAGCTAAGAAGAGAAACAGGGAAGATAAGGGCCAGGTCAGTAACCCCCTGCAACCCTGCACTGGTGGCCAGGGCAGCTCTGAGGCTCCTGTGCCACCATCCTGGACCCTGCTCTTCCCTCACCATCCCATCAATGATGGGATCCAGCTGGCAGGTAAGATGCCCCAAACCCACTTGTGGAAGGGAACAGGACTTTACTATCCATCCAGGGAAGACCTGGAGGCCCTGAGGCAGTGAGGCAGTGAGGATGCTCTGTCCAAGGGTCCAGAGCTGCTCTCCAAGACCCCATCCCATGGCAAGGACAAGGTCAGCCCTGGTGGAGGTTGGGATGCTCCATCTCTAACCAGCTCATGGTCCTTGCTGTGGCAACAGCAAACCTCAACCCAATGCCTCCCCACCTTGATGGCACGTGCAGCTGGACCACAAAGCACAAAGCTCCTCCAGACCCAGATGGAGCCTGAGGGATGCAGGCCAAGGCACAAGACACTCCCTGAGCTCGAGCAGCTAAGCCTTCTTGCTGACATCTTAAACCTAGCCACAGACCTGAAGTCTCACCCAGGAACAGGGCCAGCCCCCAGAGAGCAGTCCTGAGTGACAGCAGAGCCATCTCCTCCAGGAGGTCTCTGCCTTGGCATCACTGTCCCAAAACTGGCTGTGCCCAGTGAGGGAGAAGCACACTGTGAGGGAAGCAGAAAAGTCACCCATTCAGAGCCAGCAGGCTTGGACAAGAGAGCAGAGAGGCATGTGGCATGGTCCCAGGACATATTGTCCCACATGGAAACCCTGTGACAGGGATTAGGAGCTGCTGGAAGCATAAACAACCGGAAACAAGCCATTCCCTCCAGCTTCCTGGAGCCAGGAACAGCTCCACATGGCTCAAAGTGCCACAAAGCCTGAGGGGAGCTGAAGCTCACAGGGAGCAGAAGGCATCACATCTAGCGGGCTCTGCTCCCTGATTTTGTTTCCCTGAGGACAGGAAAAGCAGCTTTCTGGTCCTGAATACAGAAGGTGAATGAAAGGAAGGAGGAGAGATCGTACACTTAGGGATGGAATGTGCCAGCAAAGACCTCAGCAGGTGGAAGGTCCCATCAGAGCAGACGGTGTGGCACAGAGAATGGCTTCAGCTAGATACTGCTGTGACATGAGGACACACAGACATGGGTCCTGTAGGACACAGACATGGGCCCTGTGGACAGGTTCCAGCTGCAGCTGAGGCTCTGAGCCCGAGGCACACCTTGGGCCCAACATCCGAGGTGCTGGGAACAAGTGGCCGGGAGCAAAACCTCCTCCAGCAAAGGCACACAGCTCAACTAGCAAACAGCACCCTTGGAGCTTGGTTTTGTGTTCCCGAAGACAACACACCCTTCCCAGCAGCATTCCTGCTGCATGACTGCACCAGCCCTTCCTTCATCCCCCAGGAGGGCATTTAAAGCAGTGCCACAGTGCTCACTTTGTTCTTCTGCAACAAGCAAAATAAAGGAAGCTCCTTACAGCTGAAGAAATAACTCCATCCTGGATATCAGCTGCTCACTTTGCAATATTAATATTGGCCAGCAAAGCCATTCCCTTGCCCACCAAGTGCCACTGAACCCGGCTTGTACCTGACCATCCATTTTGCAAACTGACAACATGTCTCTCAGAGCAGGACCCATCTCCAGGCACTGCCCAAACACTCCTGGCAGGCTGTATCCAGAAAGGAGCAACCTCAAGGTTGAACTCAGGATCTGGGAGCTCACACTTGCCTAAAGCAGGTTATGAGGACTTGCCACAGCCCGATGGATGGCTGGGAAGTGTAATCCAGCTGACACAGCATCCAGAGGCTTTCAGGAAGTTTTGGATTAGGCTAAATAAACCATCTCAGGAATAGCACAAAGGAACGCTGTCAGAAATAATCCCTTTGGCCTTGGAGGTTACCCGGAGTGTGCCAGCAGCACAGTGTGTTTGCTTTGCTCATCAGCAAATGGGTCTGGCAAAGTTATCCTGAATGACCACATCAAGGAAAAAAACTCATGGTTACACGAAGTCCAGAATAGAGCTATAGGTGGTGCTTAAAATCCCACAGGTAGGAATAAAGCAAAGCTCTTGACAGACTAATCCTTCAACCTGCTCCATGAATGAGTTGCCAGCACACACCAGCCCAGGGCCACCATGGGACCTCCTTGGAGAGCTTCAGGCTGAAGAGAAGCCACCCCATGATCCCAGGGACATGCTGACAGAGCACTGGGCAGGGGTGGCAGCAGCTCTGGGAGCAGGAGGAGAAGAGGAGGTGGCAGGTCTGGGAGCAGGATTGGCCAGGCTGGATGGTGATCCCACACTGGGGGATGACCAGGTGTCCACACAAGGAATCTCTAGAGGAAGCCAAGTCCACGTGCTGCATGGCAGAGCCTGAATGGCATCTGACAATGCTCAGGGCAGGACTGTCCCTCCCTGTGTTAGCACAGGCCCAACCCATTTCCAGTCTTGGGATGCCCACTGGCCAGCATCGGCCCCAAGGCTGCCAGGGCACCATAATCACCTCCACTATGGAGGGGGACTCCCTCTTTCATCCCATGAGTACCAGAAGCCCCTGCCCAGCCACGGCACTGCCTCTCCAGCCCCCACCTAGGCTGGCACCCACCTCAAAGCCCCCAGCCCACAAGCAGCATCCAGGCTCTGTTGCCTGCAGCACTTATTTTCCAGCTGTGTCACCATGACCTGGCAGAAGCCTTCAGCACGTGGCTGAGGCCTCCTGGGACAAGCTGGCAGAGCCCTGGATGCCAGCCTGGGCAGGGCAGGCAGGAGCCTGTGGCAGGCAGGATAAGCCAGTTCCTGCCTACGTTGCATTGCTGTTCCCAGATGGAAAGCCTATGGAAAAGGTGGACACAGCCCATTGGTGGGGCAGAAAGGGTATTTCCCTGCCATTATCTCCAGCTTGCTTCAGAAGAACAACAGGACACGGCACCAGGAGCCCCAAAGACCTGCTGCCTGCTCCTGGTTTGTGCCTCTGTTTCCTGGCTGGCAGCAGGGTCCAACCCCAAAGCATTCACCGAGGAGAAGGACACAGCTCCAGAGCTCAGCAGCCACAAGCCCAGAATTCCTCACCCCTCTCAACCACGTGCAGCCCAACTCAGCACCAGCCCCGGCAGAAACACTGAGAATTTGGCATTCTGCCCCAAAGACGGCCAAGGAAGACCCAAAGTAAGGGTAGGCAAGGAGCAGGGTCCAACAAAATCCTTCCAATGCCACCCTGGGCTTTGTTCCCGCTCTGTGACATCCCTGGGTAACCTCCAGGATGGCATTCATAGAATCACAGAACATCCTGAGTTGGAAGGGACCCACAAAGATCATCCAGTCCAACTCCTGGCCCTGCACAGACACCCCAACGATCCCACCCCGTGCTTCAGAGTGTTGTCCAAACACTCCTTGAGCTCTGGCAGCCTTGGGGCTGTGCCCACTGCCCTGGGGAGCCTGTTCAGTGCCCCACCACCCTCTGGGGGAAGATCCATTTCCTAATACCCAGTCAAATCCCACCAGGGCTTGGGCAAGGATGCATCAGGGGGTGCAGAGAATGGGCTTTGCAAACTCTTGGGTGTGAATGGCCCACAGAGCACAGGGCCATTGAGGATCTAGCAAAGAGTACCACACATGCGACCCCCAAACCTGCTGCGGGGGAGACCAGCACAGCCCAGCCAGCTCACAAACCACTGGCACTCATCAGCAGGCAGGATACAGGTGCAGGCAGAGTCTGCCTGTGAAAGTCTTTTGTGGTCACCCACAGGAAAGTCCTTGGCACAGGCACAGCCAGACATGGAGGGGAGCAGTGCCAGCCTGGCAGCACTGGCATTGCCAGCTCACCCCCACGGGGATGCTGAACACTGTGCCTGGACCATGGCTGCATGTGCAGGGAAGAAACACCACTGCTACACATCTTCAAAACAGCCCCCCACTGCCAGGCTGCAGTGGGGGGATGTTTTGAAGCTTTTACATAAAAATATGAAGTTTGTAGCCCAAATTGGGATGGTGCAGCTCTGCCTCCCCCCATCCAGCTCCCATGCCAGCACTGCCCTCACATGCTGCCTGCTGCCATCATGGCTCTTCAGTCCCAGGGGATGTCTGGCAGCAGCAGTGACGAGCAGTGCCACCCACCACGGCACATGAGGGTCCCCGATAAGCAGCGCCCGGGTGTGGAGCAGAGATAAGGCTCACAGCGGCAGCACCTGCATCATCACCCTGACACACACTGCACTCACAAACCACCCCAAAAAGCCGTTTCCGCTGTGTTTTTACCATCACGTAACGAACACGTGACAGGCATGTGACAGCCGGACAGTGTCCCCAGCTGCGAGCAGGGACATGGCGCTGTGCAGGCTTGCCCGGGGGTCGGTGCTCCCCCAGCCCGTGGCCTCTGGCAGGGCCACCCTTGTCGTGGGTGGGGAGACACCGCCCACCCCCGTGACCGTGAGGTGCCGGCCAGCGGCACATCGATCCAGAGAGCGGAGCTGCCCGGAACTGGAGCCCGAATAATGGAAAGTTACCGGCAGCTTTGGGCTGGTGCCCGCTCTTGGCAGAGGGCAGGAGGCAGGGAAGGCTGCCCAGGACGGGGGAGCAGTGAGAAAAGAGGGGCACCACCCCAGTTTGAGCGGGTTGGAAATAGTGGGGGAGTGGAAATCATGGAATTGTTAAGGTGGGAAAAGAGGTCCAAGATCATCGAGTCCACGAAAATGTGGGGTGGCACACCCCAGTGTTTGTATGGTGGGGGATAGAGGGGGCAGGAATGGGGGGCAGCACCCCAGTGTGGGGAAGAGGGAAGACTACAGGGGTGGCAGCAACGCAGTGTGTGCAGAGTGGTGGGGTGGGATGGGGACACAGCACCCCACTGGGGCTAGGGAAAAGTGGGACATGGTTGGTAGCACCCCAATGGGAAGATGGAATGGGGGTCCAGCACCCCAGAGGACATGGGGCATAGAGGTAGTAACCACCTCAGGGTGTGCAGGAGGGTTTGGGGGGGGGGTGGGGTACAGCACTGCGGAGCGGGGGCAGGACCCTGGTGTATGCAGACCCATAGACGGGGACAGAAGGGGTGCAGCAGCCCGGGGGGCAGTACCAGGTGTGTACAGAGGGGCTGGAGCAGGGACACACCCCACAGGGGTCACAGCCCCCCGTGTTCGGGGCGGGCAGGGGGTACCCGGCGGGGGGCGGGGCCTTGACGGGTGCGCGGCCCCCGCATAGAGCCAATGGGAGCGGGGGTCGGGCGGGTGCAGCCAATGGGAGCGGGGGGACGGGCAGGCGCAGCCAATGGGAGCCCGTCCCGGCCCCGCACTCACCGCCCGTCCCGGCGCTCCTGCAGATCCTCCTCCACGCTGTAATCCAGCACCGCGCCCACGCCGAACGCCTGGTTCCGCCGCAGCAGCGGCTTGATGGCCTCCTGGTCCTCCCCGGCCACGAACTGCCCGTAGAACGTCATCTTCATCAGCCGCTCGAACAGCCCCTGCCCCAGCACGCGCTGGCACAAGTTCAGCAGCTGCGGGACAGCGGCGGCTCAGCACCCCCGGAGCGGGCACTCCCTTCCCCCCGGAGGGAGAGCCCCCCCGGCATCCCCCAAAACGGGCAGTTCCCCCGGCGACACTCCCCCCGGCTCAGGACCGGCACTCCACGAGCCAGGACTGGCATCCCCCAAAACCCTCAGGACCGAGAGACCCCAGCCCACGCATCCCTCGGACAGAGAGTCCCCCCGGAAGGGGACTGACGCCTCCCGAAATGAGCACTCCCAGGACGAGAGGCCCCGGTTCAGGACCGGCACCCCACGAAACGGGCACCCCCCCAGCCCTGGAGCGGCACCCCCTGGCCCAGGATCCCGGCACCCCCCAAAGTGGGTACCCCCGGAGCGAGAGCTCACCCGGCCTAAATTTGGCATCCCTCAAAGCGAAAGCCTTTTCGGTCCGGGACCGAAACCCACCGAAATGGGCACCTCCTGGATAGAGAGCCCCCCGGCTCACAGCGGCATCCTCCAAAACAGGCACCCTCCGGAGCGAAAGACCCCCGGCCCAGGACCGACACTCTTTTGGAGCAGGCACCCCCGGAGCGAGAGAACCCCCAACCCGCACCGGCATCTCCGGAAAGGGCAGTTCCCATCGCGGGACTCGCATCCCCAAAAAGGGACTCCCCGGAGCAAGAACCCCCCCAGAAAGGAACTGACACCTCCCTGAGCGGGCGGCTCCGGAGAGAGAGCCTCGCCGGTCCAGAGCCGGCAGCTCCCCACCAGCCGGGGACAAACACTCCCCAGATCAGTCTCCCCGATCCCCCCAGCCAGCCCCCCCCCGCCACCCACCTCCCGGTTGTGCTGCACCAGCGGCTCCACGGCGCACAGCCCCAGCACCACCAGCCCCCGCAGCAGCTCCGCGTTGCTCTTGCTGCGGAACGCCTCGCGCGGGTCCCCGAAATCCACGGCGGGCGGCGGCGGGTCCCGCTCCGCGCCCCGCGGAGGAGGAGGCGGCCCCGGCCGGGGTCCCCTGCCCGCCGGCGGCGCGGCCCCGCGGGGAGCGGAGGCGGGCGCGGAGCGCGGGCGGCGGGAGGGGTCGCACAGGCGGACGGCAGCGCGGAGCGCCCGGGCGGCTCTCGGGAGAGCCATGAGCACGGCGGGGCCCCCGCCCGCCGCCGCGTTAAGTACCGCCCGCCCGGCACCGCCCCCGGGGCTCCCGCCGCCACGGCCCTGCCCCGCCCCGGCCCGGGCCCGGATCTGGGACGACGACGGGTGCCAGGACTGCGACGGATTCTGGGATAGGCAGCGGGATCGGCGGCGGGACTGCAAGCGGAACCGGCACCGAGGCCAGCATTGGAACCGGGACCGGGAGCGGCACCAGGACTGGGACCCGGACAGGAACCGGCAGCAGCACCGGGACTAGGAATGGGAATGGGACCGGCACCGAGACTGGCACTGGGACAGCGACTGGAATCAGGACCAGGACTGGGACCAGCACCGGGACCAGGACCAGGACTGGAGCCACCCTGCCCAGTGCACCCCTCTCCCGCAGCTCCCAGTCCAGTGCCTTCCCCGTTCCCATCCTCTTGGCTCAGCCTGTCCCGGGTGCACATCCCTCCCCAGAAGGGCCTGAAGGTGCAGGTGCAGCTCGAGGGGAGCCCTCTGCCGGGACTGAAGGGAACCTTCTTTCTTGGAGCAGTGCTGGGAGTGGGGCAAAGAGAGCCCCATGCCCTTGGAGGTGCCGTTGGGAGAGTGATGAAAGTTCCAAGGAAGCCCTGGAGTGGTTCCTGGAAGGGACCTGGGGAAGAAGTGGGGCCAACCCCGCAGGGCCAGGGGTCTCCTAACCACTCAGAGCAGCCCTAGGGAGGGCCAAATGATGCCCCAAAGGGTCCCTGTCCCCTCGTGACCAACCCTGGGGCAGGCTGTGGCATGTCCAGCCCACAGAGCTGAGTGACCCTTGGGGAGGGGATCTCAGACCTGGGAGACCTGTCACGGGAGAGATGTTTTGAGCCCCTGCGCTTGCTCCTCCAGGTCTGTGCATGAACAATTTAGGGATTTCACCTGAGTCCACACTCATTTGGTCTGGGTTCATGGCTGCTGGGGTGCTTGGGGTGCTTGAGGCGTCAGGCTGGCTCCCTCAGTGTGGGCTGGGGCTATTTGGTTTCGTCTGCTCTGTGGAACCCCAGAGAGGACTGGCAGGGCCTCGGGATCTTCCCAGGCAGGGCTGAGTGCCTGCTGTGTTCCTGGCAGGCGTTTGCCTGAGCTGTTCCTCCCCGGCACACCCAGTGCTGAGCTCCAGAGATCACTCAGCACCTCCCTGACACCCTGAGGCCAGAAACGCTCCCGGTTCGGCCTAGGAGAGCAGAAAGCAGATACCTCCCTTCCTTTTCAGAGGATTGTTTCACAGCAGCATCACAGCTGCATCCTTTCTCTGTGCCCATGTCCCTTCTCCTTGCCCTCGTCCCTTCTCTATGCCCACATCCTCTTTCTGTGTTCCTTCTCCTTGGCCACCTCTCCAGTCCCTGTTTACAGTGGCTCCTGGAGGATGACTCCGGGCTGATGTAGAGCTGCCCAAATCCAGTTCCTCAGTGACATCTCGTGCCAGGAATGCTCAGCGCAGGCAGGAGCTGGGAAAACTAGTCCCTGCAACTGTTTTTCCTCCCCTCTCCAGCACTGACATTGCAGTGAAACCACGGGGATTCCCTGAGCTCATTTGCAAGCTTTTCTTTGGGAACATCTTGTCCTTCCAGGGTGATAGCCAGACAGTGGCATTGCCCCTGACAGAGGTGGGTACAAAGCTCTGGAAAAGCATCCACTTCCTTCAAAACATTCCCTGTGCTGTGTTAACTGTTGCGTGATACTTAGAGCGAAAAAATTCACCTGAAGTTCCTCATTGTGACGAGGCTGCACACGTGAAGTCTTGGGCTGCAGTTCAAACCTCGTTTCTCAGCCAGGTGCTACAGAGAAAATTCCCTTCAAAGGCTCTAATGGCACCAATCTTCCCTGGGAAAGACTTGCATGGTCTTAGCAGGGAAAGCTTCCAAGCGCTGCCTGCTGTGCCAGCAGAGCTGCAGCCTCAAACATCCGGCTGGGACTGGGGCTTTGTGGTGCAAAACCAGGTCTGAGTTTCTGGAGAAACGAGTCTCAGATTCAAATGCAGAGATGAAATGTAAAAAAGCCATTTCTTGCTGAAAGTGAAATATGATGGTGGTACACAAAGCAGAGGAAATCCTTGAGCTAGCAGCTCTGTTGATGGTAGGGAGACCAACAAGGGATGCTCCAGACTGCTGTGGGGACCATGCCAAGGTTCCCCATGGGTCACTGCACCGTGGCCTTGCAGAGCACTGACCCCCAGCTCCTAATCCCCCTTGACTGTGACTTTATGCCCTCAGACCACTGTCCCCATCCCTACCATGCCCAGGCAGATGCTGCCGGCACAGAGGGGATAGTGCACACTCAGGGTCTGCTCCAGCTGTCACAGTGCCTGCAGCCCATGGCTGGAACACACACCATGAGCACAACTGTGCTGCTGTATCCCATACAGGGAACATGCCCCAGGCTGAATAACATGCATCTGAGTCCTTCCATGGGCACTCTGGGCCACAGCAGTGATGGCAATAAATCCAAGAGAAGTGGTTATGTATGGCTTGAGAAGCCATAAGATGTGAAGAAGTATATTTGAATGTGAGACAAATAGAAGAGGAGGGAATTTGGCACAGAGGGGATGGCAGTTCAGAGGGGGAGGCCATGCCATGCATATTTCATGGGCCGGTGCTGGGCAGAGGCTTTTTTGACACCACAAAAATGAGATGGCAAGGAGCAACAGCAGCTGCTCACAGCATCTGGGAGTGAGAGTTGCGAGGTGATCGCTCCTCCTGCCTTTCAGCAGAAGCAGGCATGGGCCCAGGACCTGGAGTCTGGTGGTAATGCTATTTACCCTCACTGTCTTCTTCCTGTAGCCCAGTGCTGACGTAGGGGCAATCCTGCCCCATCCTCGGGACTGGGGCTCTGTCCTTGCTATCCCATAGCTCTGCCAGCCCTCCAGCCCTGCCTGCTCCAGCAATCCAGGCTGCTCCGGGCACCCCGTGTTCCCAGCATCCTTCCTCTGAGGTTTCCCTAAAGAGTGCTGATTCAGGTCCTTCTTCGGGGTATTCCTGACACTGATCATACTCCTGACTCATGCCCAGCATGAGCACTACCAAATTGCTTCCAGCCCAGGCCAGGCTGGGAAGGGCATCTACACCCTGTCAACGTGAGGAGCAGGGTGGATCCTCAGCTGGCATCTGGCTCTGCCATATGTGCTCCTTGGAGCAGGAGGTGATGGGGTGGCAGGAGCTGGATGGGTCAGAATCTGATGTGGACCCACTGGGAAAATCCAAGAGAAGGTGGACATGAGGATGCTGCTTCCCAAATTGCAGCTGCCCATGGCTCCCCATCTGGTTGAGGGTTCTTTTTCTTCACAAGATGCTTCATCTCCTGCTGTGCAACTCTTCAGGGAGAACCCCAGATCTACTAATGCCCACTCTGAGGGAATAAACCCCTGTGGGGTGACAGGAGCTCCTAGCCCTAGAATGGGGTGTGTTTGGATGATGAGTTGGTTCTCTAACTCCTCCCTGTCACCCTCCCAGGGGTGGCTCTGGCTTGTGCCATAGTACAATGCACACTAGGCTCTGCTCTGGCAGTGTAGTGGAGGAGCCAGCCTGCCCTTCCACAGCCAGGAGAGAACTATGTCCTTCCCTTTCCACCTGAGGTGGCAGAGGCCCCAGGAGGTTAAGCTGCTGCCGTAGGGTTTGGGATGACTCCCATCCTGGCACGGCGCCGTCAGTTGAGGCTGCAGCAGCCTGTGTCCTGCCTCCCTTGCATCAGAGCAGGGAGTTTTGAGGACTTGCTGGTCACCTCGGGGGTCACAGGATGAGAGCTCCAGCTCCTTGGTTGTTCTTTGTGGATTGGGAGCACCAGAGAGAACAGCTCAGAGTTGCCACAGACCCTGCAGAAGAAAGGGAGGCTGGATGGCTCCTCTTGCAGCTGATCTCCTGGTCATCCCAGAGCTTGGTCTCCCAGCATGGTCCAGATTTTGAAAGCTGGGCTGGGTTGTGATCCCTGGCACTTTCCACTTGCACCCCAATGATTTTTGGTGAATCATTGCAGCCTAAGAAATAAATGTCCTCTTGATTCCACCTGTGAGTTCCTGGGTCTGGCACAGCTCAGCAGCCATGAGAAAATACCCAGGTGAATTCCTGTCTCCGTAAAGGTCAACGCTATTAAAATATTGGGAAAATTTTCCCTGAAAGGGCATCTAGGAAATAGTCAAGGCAGGGAAAGGCACATCAGACTTCCCATATTAGCTAATTACTTTTTTTGCAGAGGGTCCTTCTGTTTTTTTATTCCCTGGCAGAAGGGAGTCATTTGAGATGTCCACAAGTATGCCTTGGGGAAAAGGAAGATCAGCAAAGACCTGAAACAATTCTGCTGCTCTTACAGCTGAGAAAGGATCATGCTGGAAGGTTTCTGTGTAAGTGTGGTCTGGGGAACGGACATAAAAAGCCTTTTTTCCAGGCTGTCTCCCTTGGCGGGTGAGTTGTTTACAGAGCCTGTATGTCAGAGCACCTGGAAGGGAGCCAACCCTATTTTAGCCCTTTGTAAATGATTTAAACACCTCGTGCTAGGGGAACATTCCTGGGAAAGCAGCAGGGAAGGAGCTGCTTGGCTCTGCTTCCCAGGCGGAGCAGGGGTGTGTGTCTCCAGGAGATGGGTGGGAAGCAGAAGGGGCCAGCCCTGGCAGGGACAGCAGGAGCATGCGGTGGGGGGCTGGCTGTGCCCCTCCTGCCCCCATCAAGAGCTGCTGCTGAGACCTGAACCAGGGAGTCCCCCAGGGCCAGCCGCCTCCGAGTACAGCTGGCCAGAAGCATCCCCCAAACCTTCAGCTTCCTCCCAGGTGATGTTACTGGGGAGCCCCCTACTCATTTTTGCACCCTTGCCTGCAAGGAGCATCACCTGGGAAGGCCAACAGAGATGAAGATCCCCAAGTTCCATGTGGGATCGCAGTGAGCTGGGGGCATGGGGCAGGGCTCTCTGCAGCAACTGGGAGGCAGCCAGACATCGTGGGACTGGGGCTAAGCAGCACTCCTGACACTGTAGCAGACCAACTCCAACCCCCCTTACCCTCGAGGACCTGGATGCTCCTTATTGATTAATGCAGTGACTCATTTATCTAAAAATAGGCTCTTAATTGCTGTGCCTCGGGAAGCAGAGGTATCTCATAGCAAAATCTGATTGATTCAAGGGTTGCTGCAGCCCCAGCAGAGCCCCTTTGGTTGCAGAGCCTGGATGGCCATTGCCAGAGATGGCTCCTGGTTGGATGAGGGTTTCAGGCTTTTTCAGGTCTATTCTCAGCTCACAGCAGCCAATTGATACTTGTCTTTTTCAAAGTGTCACTTGGTTTTGCGTCTTAGTTTTCCGTGTATTTAATTGCAAGCAGGTAGCACTGAGTGGCACTTGTATTTCTCTTCCAGTGAAAGGAAAAATGTACCTTTTTTCCTTGTGCTCCTGAGGTGTCCATAGGGAAGGGGAAAACCTGTTGAAGTTTTATATGTAATTTTTTAATTCATTGCCCAGGGAAATATCAAGGGAACATCCCTCCCTGGGAGGGATTCAAGCCGTGACTGGATCTAATGCTCCTCCATGGGGGAGGCTCATCTGGAGATGCCAGAGGCCCCCACAGCTCTGCCATCGCTGAGCCCAAGTCTTGCTGTCCCACAGCCACGACAGCCACTCCAGGACCGCAGGACGGGAGAGAGCCCAGGACAGAGCTCAGCTCAGAGCTCTGCAGAGCGCTCCACAGGGGACAACCAGGGGACACTGGGCCTGGGACAATGGTGCTAGCAGCTGCCACCAAAACTTGCACCCTAACTGTATGAGAACTCAAATAATTTTCAATGTCACTGGCCAAATTTCTGCAGATTCTCCTGGGGACAGGGGAAGGCAACACTCCAAGTCCCTATTCCACAAGCTGGCGATGTGACAGCTTTCCACTGGAGTGACTGATTTTTTTTTCTTCATGCAGGCTAAAGTAATTTTCTCTCAATACAGCTGCTGATACAGCTGGAAAAAGTGAGCTTGCTCTCCAAAAGCTCATCTGCCACTCCAGCGAAGGGCAATGTCCCCCAGCAGAGCTCGGGGTGTTTGGCTGCCCCAGCTCCAGCAATTTTTGTTTCTCCGGCCGTGATGCCTTGCATTGGAACTCAGAAAGAAAAAGACTCCAGGATGGAAACTTTCCAGCCTTAAGGATAAAGCTGGACAGAATACGGGTGGGACTTGGCAGACAGACCCAGCAAAGGTTGTTCCTTGTGCTGACACTTTTGTTTTTGTGCTTTCGAGAGCTGCTCTGTGGCTCCGCTCCAGCCAGGTTGGGCTCTGCCAGTGTAAGGGGTGATGTTAACACCACCACACAAGACTTTCTCTGGGGTTTCCCAAGTTTTCCTTGTCCTTGGAACTGTGGATTTTCCAGAAGCAGACACTGCAGTGGCATTGCATCCTGTGGGAATGGTTGTCCCATCACCCCATCCCACTCCCAGAGGTGGCCCAGAGGCTTTGATCCTCTCGCTGCTTGTCCACAGCAGATGCTGCACATCCATGGTTGCACCAGAACAACCCTGACACAGCCCAGATAAACGACTTGATGGAGGAGCTGGGATCTTATTGCAAGCTCTGGTTACTGGAAATCAAAACCAAACTGCTACTCTGTGTCCATGCATTCCCGGCTGGCTGGGATGCACATGAGATTGCTTTTAACAAGGGACATGCTGGAGGTTGGTGTGACTCCATCTCCCTCCTTTGAATTCCTACTTTCAGGCCTTGTCAGGAGGATGCCAAACCATCCCTGCAAGGCTTGAGGAGCTCTGCAGAAGGACCTTCATTGGCTGTGCCATGTCCTGAGCAGGAGGGACCCCACAACAATCCACAGGGACCCCACTGGTCACTCCTCTAGGAAGCTCCCAAATGCTGAGGCCAAAGGCTGACCAAAAATTCACCTGTGGAGAAAGAGCTGTACAAGGAGATTGGATCTGAGTAATTTCAAGAATTTAGACCTTTTTTGCATTACTAAAAATATGTCTTTATGTTTTTTTTTTTTAAGAGAAAGGCAGCTAATTCAAGGTGAAAAAAAGCAGGTTGAAGATGAGCGATGAACCTGCTCCCATGTAAGTTTGGAAAAATCGTCACCAAACTTGATGTGGGATTGCTCTCCTCTCCTTCCCTCCAGGGAGCACTGTGGCACCTCCTTTCCTCTGAATTTTGGAGAGAACAGATTTATTTTTCTTCCCCAGAAAGGGAAGAAAAGCTCCAACAACCTGGCTGTGCAGGTCTCTTGTCCCTGCTTTGCTGAATGTGTTCTGCCATCAAGAGGATGATCAGAGGCTGAGGACATGCCTTGTCAGGAAAGGGCTGCTCATCCCTCAGGAGGTGGATACACCTGTGATATGGAGCAGAGATGGTCAAAGCACTGTGATGCAGATATGACTATCCTCAGTAGATGCTCCTGCCCCGCCTTGGGTCACATCACCCACCTGAGACAGCAATGCAGCTTGGACATGTATTTTGGGGGAGTACATGGCGATGGCAGCGGTTCCTGGCTGTCCAGTGCTAAGGGGGCAGACAGGGAGCAAGGTGTACTGGGGCTGGATGTGGATTGGTGTGAGGTCGTGTGCTGGTGGACCTGTTCCAGCAAGTCCAGAGGAGGCCATGAAGATGCTCTGAGGGCTGGAGCCTCTCTGCCATGGAGACAGGCTGGGAGAGCAGGGGGTGTTCAGCCCGGGGAAGATTCCAGGGTCACCTTAAGGGGCTCCAAGAGAGCTGAGAGGGACGTGGGACAACGACCTGGAGCGACAGGACGAGGAGGAGTGGCTTCTGACTGACAGAGGGCAGGGTTAGATGGGATTTTGGGAAGGAATTCTTCCCTGTGAGGGTGGTGAGGCCGTGGTGCAGGTTGCCCAGAGAATCTGCGGCTGCCCCATCCCTGGAAGTGTCCAAGGCCAGGTTGGATGGGGCTTGGAACAACGTGGGCTAGTGGCAGGTGTCCCTACGCATGGCAGGGTGGCTTAGATGGCCTTTAAATGTCCCTTCCAACCTAAACCATTCCATGGTTGTGTGACGGGTGGGGGAAGGATGCGCTTGGGAGGCGGTGGCGCTTCTCGTCCGCTCGGTGTCGCTGCGGCCCCGCCCGGGGCCGGTACCGGGGCCGAGCCCCCGAACCGCCCCCGAACCGCCCCCGAACCGCCCCGGGGGCACCGCGGGGCTGCTGGGGGTCAGCCACCGCCTTCCCGAGGCGATCAACCACGGAGGAGCTCGTCCTGATTTACGTTCCCCTTTCTCCATCCCCAGTGCGAGGTCTGAACCGCTCTGGAAGCAGCTGCTCCCGTGAATTTATCCCGCCGCAGCCCCTCAAGCTTCTTCAGCCTTCCCCTGGCCTCCCCCTACCCCTCCGTCAGCACTGCTCTAGGGGCCCTTCCGTTCTCTTGTGAACTCAGGTTATCCCTGCTCCAGCTGTTCTCTAGCCAAGGTGTCCTTGTGTCCATCCTCCAGCCAGAGCCCGGGGTCCATGGGCAGTGGGATGCACAGGAGGCAGGTGTGTTCAGATCTCCCATAGTGTGGATGGAATTTGCAAGGTGCCTGGGATTTGACAAGGTCCCCAAGGAGCCCTAAGATAGGTGTCCCAGGTAGGAACTGAGGTGCCAGACTGCCCTTGGGTGGCTGTGCCTATTCCTCCCCTGCTCTGCCCCCACTGGGGCTCCTGCAGGGTGCTGGGAGGCGGTAGGTGGGTTGGGGGCACCCAGATTGGGGCCCCTGTTCACATGCCATGGGACATGGCAGCTCTCTGAACAAACCTTCCTCCCATGTGTGTTGCCATCCAGCTGCACCAGTGTCACTGCATGTGTGGGATGAAGGAGTGGGGGTGTTGGAGTGCAGGAGTGAGCCCGTGCAGGGCTGTGCATGGGTTGTATCTGTGGCAGTGCACGTGTGAGGGGTGTTTGGGTGGAGGGGGTGTTTATTGGGGTACACGCATGTCCAGAGGGTGGGAGGAGGAAGGGGTGTGTGCACAGAGCAGTGCCCAGCAAGACCAAGGTGGGTCTGTCAGCTCTGTCCCTGCTGTGGCCCAGGGGTGCCTGGCTGATGCAGGGCTCCCCCAAACGGCTCCTTGCCAGGCTGTCCTCCCTGTGCCTTATCCCAGCCCAAGTGGCAATGGCATTTTATGGCTGCTCCTGAGATCTGCTGCAGAGAGAATCCTGGGAGGAGCTTCCAGCCCATCTATCACACACTGACTTGGCATTTATAAGGAATCTGAAGCAAGAAATTCCCCTTGGGACCTGCCCGGCTGTTGGTGTGAAGAACAAAGGCTCATCAAAAGCCCCGCAGCCCGAACCTGTTCCTTCTCCCTCCTGGTTCCCCCCTTTGGCTGGCCCAGGCTGAGGGCGCTGCCCTTCCCCACACTGCAGCATGCCAGTCTGCCAGTCTGGGAAGAGATGAGTACAGCTGTGGTTGTGAGCATCTCTCCAGGACAGGTGCAGGTCCCACAACCTGGCTTTCTGATGCAAGAATTACTGGAGAACCAGTTTTATTTTAAAGACAAGTGTGGTGGCATCTGGAGTGTTTCATCCAGCTGTGGGTTCCCCAGTAAAAGACAACTGTTGGCTTACTGGACCGAGTACAAGGAAGAGCTGTGAAGATGATTAAATTGCTGGAGCTCATTGTGATAGAAGCAGTGCTCTCCATCCTTGGAGATATCCAAAAGCCTCTGGGATATGGCCCAGAGAATCCAATTTTAGGTGACCCTGCCTGAGCAGTGGATTGCACTGGACCATCTCCAGATATTCCCCAACCTCATCGGTGCTGTGAGTCTGTAATGAGAGTGTCAAACCCTGGAAAGATTGGGCAAATGTCTAAGACCAGAAAAAAGAAAAGAGAAATAAGAATCCAGTTTTGCTTTTTTTGGAAATATCTCTAGTTGCAGAGGATGGACAGCAATGAAAGGACAAACAAGGTTGTGATGGGAGATGGAAGAGAACTAAAGTCCCAGACCTCTTTTACCTGTCCAGCATCACCAGAGGACATCAAAGGGAAATGTGGCATGTTCCAGCAGAAAACAGCAGTTCAGGCCCAGGCCCAGTGCCATATTTCTTCAGCCATAAATGTATCATGGTAACAAAAAAAGATGATAAACAATACACAATTTGTCCACAATTTTGCATTTTTTTTTCCATGAAGGGTGCTGGGATTCTGATAAAACCTGATTTTATTATAATATTTTGCTCTCTGCAAGAAGTCTTCTTGGCTGTGCCCAGCACTGTATGTTGCTCAGCAGAGCACAGTCAACCTGACAAAAATTTGACAGCTGAAACTTCTAAAAATAAAAGCCATCCTTTTTTCTTTCCTTTTTTTTCCATCCAAAGAAACATTGCAGCATCACACCTTACTCCCGGTTCAAACTGCCAAACCTCTTCAGGGCAAGAGTCTGTTACTCGATGGCGAACTACAAGATTGTGTCATTTTGGTTTTCTGCACTATTTTATTGTGAAAACGGGGCATTTTCTCAGGTCTTGGCAGAGAAAAGAGGGAAGAAAAGGTCACAAGATGGATTCAAACACTTTTTGGTTGGGGCTGCCCAGAAAGGAGCATTTGGAGCTTCAGTAACCGTCTGCCCTGATGGAGAGGTGGGGCTGGAACTTATGCTTCTGCTCTCTGGGTGGTGGATGGTTCCTGTTGGTTTGTGCTGGACTAGTTTAAACTGGAAGATCCATTATGCAGCATCACCCCTCATTGCAGCTGCCTAGGGATCACAGCACCAACATTGACTCACAGCCCTGGGCCTGAGCTGGCAGACAGAGCTGAAGCTGCTGCTGGTCACTGCTTAAAAGCCAGGAGGCTTCAGAGTGGGATTGGAGGAAGAACTGAATTTTTAATCTAGTGCATGAGCCGTAATTAAGTAATAATAATAGATTTATTTCATCTGAATATGTATATATATATTTAATAGGGCTTTAATCACAGCCATGCATTTCACATCATCTGAAATGTTCAGTTAAGAGGAATTGCTTTAGCTTGCAGATGTTTTGAAGAAGTTCTTACCCTCTTTTCCAAGGGAAACTTGGCACCACTGAGTGTCTGTCAGGGGTTGGGGGTCCCTAGTGACTTTGGGGATCCACAAAGGTGTCACCTCTGCATTTTGACATGCCCACCAGCTGTGCTATAGGAAAAAAAGGTGTCCAGCCCACCCTGGAGAGACCTGCCAGCCGTCTCATCCCCAGCTCTCAGCCCACTTGCTTTGCTTTGAGCATTTGTTTGCTCTCAGTTTTACTCCTCTCCCACATTTTCACTCAGATTGTACTTTCTTGCCTCTTTATGAGAATGCTGCACAGGAGAGCACCAGAGGATTTGCCTAACACATATCACATCCACTGTTTCTTCTTCCTTCACTAGACCAAACACCCTGGCAGGAAGGGAAATTAGATCACCCTGACATCATTTGTTCCCGGTAAAACTGTGTTGTCTTGTTTTTATCCTTTATTTTTTAGATTATTTTCCTCTAGGTGTTTACAAATGAATTTTTCAATAATTTGTTCCAAAATCTTTCAGGTAACTGAAGCCAGTCTGGCTGATCTGTAACTCCCCAAACTCTTAATTTCCTTTATTTATTTTTATTTTTCATAAATAAACTTTTGCACTTCCCCAGTATCCTCTAAGCCTTCGAAATATGTCACAAACTGCTGCTAACTGTTCAAAGATTGCTTACATTTTCCAGGATGATTTTTCTTGGCCCCTTTCTACTCATATGCATTGAGTTTACCTCAGCCTCCTGTCCCTGCTTCCTTCCAGACACTGACTCAGTCTCACCCTCTGGCTGTTGGAGATTGCTCCAGGCATGGGTTACAGCCTTTTACTCTGCAACCATACTGAGGAAGTCACTGTTTACATCTCTGTATAATCACTTTTGTTCTTTTTTCCATCACAAGATGGAAAAATGCTGAATCTTTTTTTCTCTTCGTTACAATTCCACTGTATTTCTGGAACTTCTTTTGTTGCCTTTCATGCCCCTTGCTGGCTGTAACTCTCTCTGCTCCTTACCCTTGGTCGTTCTACCACCATGCATGTGAGTTTCCCTTTACGCTCATCCCTATACCCTCATTCACAGTTTACAGTATTACTTTTGGATTTTCGGGACACTGAAGAGCTCCTAATGCAGCAATATTGGTCTTTTACAGTTGTCCTGTGGTTCCCCTGCAGCAGGATATTTAGCTGCTGTGCACCTCATATACTCTCTTTTAGTAACTTCCCACAGTCCAGTATTTCTGACTTTTTCCTTAGGATGCTCTACTGGGGGACTGTTGCTGATGGTAAAACATCCCCATGAGTTTGTTTGGTTGTGTAGCCATCTGTCTTTTGTTGGATATTCCCTTTCTTTTAATGTCAAAGCCAATGAAACCCAATGTTGGTGATTACTCTGCCCCACAGATGCCCAACTGGTCCTTCCTTAGTGATCAGAGTCAGGACTTGAAGATCTACCCCCACCCTACCACCCCAGACCAGCACTTTGGAAAATAAAAAGTATCCAGAGAACTTTCCAAATGATCTTTGGGTAGGCTGTGTCCTCCTGCATATGTTTGTGTGATGGAATGTCAAAATAAGATTGTTTAGCCATAAAATTTGCTGTTTATCCAGCCAAATGCTTGCTGAATGGAACCTTAACTTGAGAATAATTGCAGATAAAAAGAAGCTATATTTTTGATGGATAAATTCTTCTTCTTTCAAATGTGCTCAATTTGAAGTTTAGTGCTATGATAAATCTTCACTAACTTCTCTTCCTGAGAGAAGCAGCAGCAGAGAGGGAACGTGCCCAGCTTTGATGTGGGACAGATGGTCCAAACAGGGATCCTGCAGGGAAGCAGATCCTTGTCCCTGCCATGGAGGTGATGGGGACCTGCCAGGTCTGAGCACGGCTCCTTCTCTGCTCAGCCCTGGTATATAATGGGGAGTGGGATGGCAGGAGGGGTGGGTCAAAAAGTGGGTATGACCTAGAGGAAATATGCCCAAAATGCCACACTTGCTCTCTAGCTGGAGTCAGTGTGTACACCTGTCCCTCCATCCCTCTATCCCTCCATCCATCCATCCGTGTACTGGGGTTTTGTGGCAAAGTTTTGGTGGGGAGGGGCTCCAGGAGTGACTGCTGTGAGAAGCTGCTGTCCAGTGGAGCCGATGCCAGCTGGCTCCGAGACAGACCCACAACTGTGACCATCGTGACAGTGGTAGCAAGACTTGTGATCCCACGGGCAACCCAGCCTGGATCAGCCTTTTCCTGAAGGACTGACCCTGTGGAAGGGACCCCATGCTGGAGCAGGGGAGCAGTGTGAGGAGTCCTCCCCTGGGGAGGAAAGAGTGGCAGCCCATTCCCTGTCCCCCTGTGCTGCTGGGGGGGAACAGGGGAGAAATCAGGAGTGAAGTTGAGCCCAGGAAGAAGGGAGGGGTGAGGGGAAGGTGTTTTGAGATTTGGGTTTATTTCTTATTACCCTATTCTGATTTGACTGACAATAAATTAAACCTTTTTCCTGAACTGAGTCTGTTATGCCAGTGACAGTAATGGGTGAGTGATCGCTCTCTGCCTTTATCTTGATCCACAAAACTTTCGTTGTATTTCTTCTCCCCTGTCCAGCTGAGGGTGGCAGTGATTGGAGTGGCTTTGGAGGGCATCTTGTGTCCAGCTGAAGTCAACCCATCACATTCTGCTACCTTTTACAACGTGAAGTGGGAAAGGGGACTGTATATCCTGCAAAACCCTTAGAGCCAAGGAGGCAAAGAGCACAATCCAAACAGTGTCTGAAGGTGCTGCAGTGGCCTGGAAAGGCTGCAGTTGCAGCCCCATGGAGCAGCCAAGGAAGGGTCAACACAGAGACTGAGGTGGGGACGCGGACTCAGTCATGGGCTGGAAGATGAAAGGAAGCCAGGAATTGTGATCACTCAGAAGACACCAGAAGACAATTTCATGTCCCCAATGTGAACACATGTTCTGCATAATTTTTTGCAAATTTTTCTGCAATTTTGTGGCCTCTGCATTTGACGCTTAATGAACACGAGCAAATATGATTGCAGTAGCCCACTTGCGACAAGAAACCAGCAGTCTGGTCATGTGTTCAGAGAAGTGAGGATTATCCTAATGGGAAGGTTCTCCCAGCACAGTCTTTTTCACTCCATATCCTTGTTTGTTCTATTCATCATCTGAGACCACTGGATCAAGGCTGGAAGAAACAGCCTGTCTCCATGGGGCTTGTACCAGCCCAGAGGGATGGAGGAGACTGCCCCGATGGGAGAGGTGGGAATGCCTATAATTTTGTGCTTTCCTGCCCCTCACATCTCTCCCGGGGTCTGAGAGGAGAGCAGGCTCTGCCGTTTGTCTGGCAGTGTGGGCAGTGTGAGCCCTGGGGCCAGTGTGGACTTGTTTGGGGACATCTGCTGCTTATGCCACCATGGAGGGCATGACTGGTCCCTGACCCAGCGGGCTGTCAGACCTGCCCAGTCCTGCTCGTGGAACAGCAGTGGTTCAGAGGGCCACACGTCACATATATGACCTCAAAAGGGAAACACTAAGCTGCTCTTCTTTGCGAGAAGCTTAGCACTTAAAGCTGATTTCAACAGCTTTTGCCTAAAGTTTTAAGACCCGTCACTACTCAGCGGCTGGTTTATGGCTGTTGTAACAGATCAGAAAAAAAATAAAGAAGTCTCCCAAAGCTGGGGGGGAGCACTTTCCAGCTCTCCCATCCATCACCAGCGGTGCTGGCATTTACGAGTGCAGAAAGCCATAAATCCACGTGGGGCTGACACTGGCCCGGGACTCTGTGCTGTTGTGTCTGAATCTGTGTCCTGCCCTGGGAGATACTTATATTAATGCTTTGCACAGTGAGACAGATGCATCCAAGCACTGGTACATTCATCTCCACACTTTGTAGGCTGTCCTGCCCACTTTTGCAGCATCCTCGCACTCCTGATGGGTCGTTTAATGCTCCCAAGCTTTCTTTAGGCAGGAGATCTGGGTGTTTTGTTGGGAGGGGGAACAGGAAGTGGCACATTTTTCTGTGATTTTGATTATCCTCTGATTCGTGAAGCTGTTCTGGTGCAAACTATATCCCTCCTCAGATTAGGAATTCGGTGGAGGATTTGAGTCCAGGCTGGTCCTCAGTACATAACCACTTGTTCCGTAGACAAAACTGCTCTGCTTCAGGTTCTGGAGTGCTCTGGGCCACGGGTAAAAGCATTTTCAAGGCATGTCTGTGGTCTGAGGTGTCTATTTTCAAGTTCTTCTGCAGAGAGCAGGTGCAGGCACTGCCACCATAGGAACCTGCTGGGGAAGGCTCCCAGCTCTGTGCTCCAGGCTTGCAGTAAAAGTGCAGCCCAAGGGGAATATGTTGTAGGTAGCTCAGCAGTGTCCTGGCTCCTCTCTTTGGGCACAGCTGGGATTTCCTGAGGCAGTAGGATTTGAACGGCAGCAGGGGAGTGGAGGAGCTGGAGTGATCTCATTCAGCCTCTTATGCTGGGGCTGGAGAGGTCTGTGGGTTTGCTCAGCCTGGTGCAACCCTAAGCTGAGCCTGCTGACAGCACAGACCAGAGTCAGCCCTTTCCCCTGCTGCTGACAGCCATCCCTGACCACCCTGTTTGTGCATCAGCCTTGCTGCATGGTGGTTATTACCCACCCTGACAAAGTCTCCTCTCCTCAGAGCAGCACCATGGTCCTTTCCATGTCAGCCAGGGAGCAAGAGTGAACACAGGGCAGCTGAAATGAGGGGAAGCCAAGGGAATGGCTCCATCCCCATCTTGGTGACCACAAGCAGACGAGGTCCCTGTGCAAGCCAGTGCCTTGTCTCAAGGCTGTGCCCTGGCCACCATCAGGGCGATATGCTTGCTCAGCCACGAGACCTCCAGCAGTGCTGCTTCCAGGGTGAGACCTCACTCCATTGCCTTGTAAAATATTTTCTTTGCAAACCCAAGGAAACCATGTGTGTGTTTCTCAAGAGGAGAGGCCTGAGATATCCCCAAGCGCTGCCTTACTCCACTTGAGATCTTGTAGAAGAACTGTCGAGAATACTGAGTAATTATAGCTCGCACTGAATCACAGAGGAATGCAGGCACAGCATCTCGCTTACAAATCGTTGTGAAGGCCCTACAGATTAAACCCTTCCTCTCCCCATAAATGGTAAAAATAGCAAATGTTGTTATTAACAAGGATGTGGCACAACTGCTGACTCCCATGCACAACGTGTCTCCATATGGCCATTACAGTTGAAGGACAAAATCAGTATTTTATGTTTCTCACAGTTATTGTTCATCAAACGTTTATGAAAATGCATAATGACTGCATGTGATGTGCATGTTTTTCAATAAAGGGAGTGAGATAAGGACCCATATGAATTTCCAAATAAGAAAGACCATTAAATTAATAGCTTAATTGCACAATAAATTTTAAAACATTTTCTAGAATGCATTTTATTTTCATTTAACATAATAACATGTTTCACTGCCTCTCTTTCTGGGATTCATATAATAAACCTACAGCAATGATGATGCTTCCCCGAGTCTCAGTTTCCATTTTGTTGCCCCTCTGGGAGGTGCTGAGGGTGCAGGTCCTGCTGCTGTGCTCCCACAGCACCGGGGCTGGGGGTGTGTGATGCACAGACGGGCTCTGAGCAGGGCTCTGAATCACTAATCCCAGAAACACTGAAGGCATTACAGCGCCAGTCTCTGTCTGACTGGACCTGGATGGGTTTGTTCTCCCACTCACACACTCCGAGGTGCCTCCCTGCCAGCTTGTGGCCCTGCCCAGTGGGCTGTGCAAGTGACATTCAAGACTGCATCTTTCCAAGGAAACAATTGCTGTTAATTACCTTCACTTCGTCACTGTGACTGTCCAGCTGTTTGCCAAGTCCACTACCGTGTGTGGCCCTACCCAGCTCTGAGTGGGTGACAGGATGCTCTGCCAAGGATGGCATCCCCACTTTGGCATGGTGTTGATAAACAGGGAAATGAACAGAAAAGAGCTGCAGGAAGGGCAGAGTGGCTGGAAAACCTGCCTTAGCCTGGGCAGTGAGGGGCAGGTGCACCAAGTGACCTGCTGGCAGTGCAGGAACCCTCACTTTGGGAGAAAAGTGTTGGTGAGAGACAGATATTTGGGTAAGGGCACTACATAGAGAAGAGCTCATGGTAGAAACAGTCACTAGGATGAGTCAGACCAGAAATAAAAAATGTGCATGAGCAGCTCAATTAAGGATCTATCAGATTTGGTGTGCTGACCATCTCCTACCAGAGAGCTGTCAGGGAGTGTTGGGTCTATGCCTTGCTTCTTCAGAGCTTTGAGTTCAGTGGAGAGAGAGGCTGAGAGATGGTCTGAGCTAAATCCTGCAAAGGTGTGTAGGGGCTGCTTGGGCCGTGATCCTTCCTCCACGCCCCTTTCCCTTGCCTGCACCCATGTCCTCATCCTCTTGAAGCCACATGCCCCTGTGCATCTTCAGTTCCTCCTGTACATCCTGCATGGTGCCTACTAATCTGAAATACCAGAGCTCACCCCATGGCCCCATGGGAAAAAACTTCTTGGAATGGGTCATGTAGCATTTTTGGGAGCAGTTGCTGTCCTATCACTATCCTCTTATGGCTGGGCCTGTACACATCACTTTGGAAAAGGGGCAGTTTCTTTCCAAATTCATGACAGAAACCAGCAACTGGGGTATTTTCCATTTCATTTTCTGGCTGTACTATCAGTGGAAATGTCCCTGCATGCAGTTAAAGTGTCAGACAGGGAGATTTGAGGCTTGTGCTCCTCAGCAGATCTACTGAACCCTCTCTGAAACTCAACTACGGGTAGGTCAGTAATAACCAATGCCCCATTAACAGCAGCAGGGCCTTGCAGCAGCTTCCGAGAGGCATCATGCAATTAGCTGAAACTTCTGTAAACTATAAATATATAATTACAGTCTGTCTAACAAATTGTAGTGGTGGAGAGGGGGTGCGTGCCCAGTTCTCAGGCACAAATGCCTCCCTGGCTGGGAGCAGTACATTCCAGCAGCATCTCAGCGTTTATGTCCCAATTAATATTCCACTTGCAAAAAGGCATTTTATTAAATGACAATTTGAAAATTAATTGTATCAATTTTCCATTGATTGCATATCTCACTCTAAATGAACGCACTGGCAACTCACTTCCCTACCTGCACATTGAATTATTCTCTACAGAGCTGACGTATTTGCAAGCACAAGTGTGGATGGAGCCACAGGTTTGTCACTTGCCTTTCAGCCACTCAGGTAGGTGCTGAATACTCACCCTTTGCACCCAAAGGACGGAGCCAAGGCTTTTGCAATGCAGGGGCTGGTGCTCTCAGGGGTTTGCATCCAGTCAGGTCTCTTGGCCTGACCTTGGCTCTTGGCTCTTGGCTCTCGGCCCTCTGTTTGTTGAAACCTTTTTGGAGGAAGATCATGACTCATGACAGGCATGCCAATCTTGTCACCCTCAGCAGGTATGTGACTGTGGGAGATGGTGTCCATGGCTTCATGCTTGCTCCAGGAATGTCCAAGCATCTAAAGGAAGAGGATTGCTCTCCTCTTGCTTGGAAGTAAGAAGTGCCTCTGACCAGGGTCCACTTTTTGTCCCTGGATTTCTCTTCTGTGCTTTGCCATGGGACTGTATCTCTCTGTCCATGACCACCACTGGTGCTGAGCCATCTTTCAGGCCCTCCTGTCGTAATAGTAGCTCTGTGTCCAGGCTCTGAGATGCAGAGAGGTGTGCAGGCCCTCATGGGTGTAAAGATGGGTGGAATGGAGTGTGATGACCCACTGAATTGACCACAGCTCATCTGCCATCAACCACAGCCCTTGCTGCCCTCCTTGGTGGGTCCTTCTGTCCCATCTTGCCTCTGACTAGGGCTGTCCTTGTCATCCGGAGCTGTGCTGGGTCAGTGACCCTGACTGGTGAACTGAAGTCTCTGCGGCATGGATCCATGATGTGGGAGCATCCATGACACAGCTGAAATTCCCTCCTGCACAAGAATGAGCCCAGAAACAGCCTTTGATGAACGAGAGATGCTGTGCAGCCCCAGCCCGTCAATACACTCATGTCCCCTGATGCTGGTTCCAGAAGATGTTTCTTCATCACCAACTGGGATCCCCAGCTTCTTCATCCCTAATCCATCCAGAGCTTCCTCCAGATACTCCTCTGACTGAAGAGAGGAAAGGTTCCCCAAAAGAATTATTTTCATGTGCCAAGGAAGGATGTTACTGAGCCCATGAGAATCATCATGGGCTATTCTCAGTGCTCTGTTGCTCTGGACCCTCCCCAGCCCCAAATTAGTGTCCTCCTAATGAAAACAAAGAGCACATCTCACTCATGAATAATTATGCTCTAGTTCCCACTCTCAGAGAAGTTTCTCCATCCACACTAAGTATGAGAAGAGACATGGGCAGATGCCCAGTCTCAGTTTCCTGGATGGGTAGGGTGATGGCAGGAACCTGTAGAGAAGATGAGAGCAGCCTAATGGCCAGGATGGGGGTGGTGATCTTTTCCTTCAAAGGGACAGTTGGGGGGACTGTGTGATAACAGCATGTGTGCAACAGGCACGTGCATTGACTGACAGGTCTCTGGGGTGCATGGCTGGGTATTCTTAGCCATATGGATGAGGAATGGCTGCAGGAGCTGGGCAATGTCCTTGCACCAGGAATTGCCACAGGAGCTGGGCAATGTCCTTGCCCCAAGCACTGGTGTCCCTGCTCCTGCTGCAACCAAGCTCAGCATCTCTGCTGATCACGAAGATTGTCGCTTTTATAGGCAGTAGAGCAGTCATTACTTTATTCGAATGGAGGCTTCTTACGGTTTAATATCATTAAATACAGATGCAACTTGTGTTCCTAAAGCCATAATGCCCCTTCCTGTTACTGCCTCACAATTAACTTGGCTATAAAACCTTCAAACATATTGCAGGCACTAATTCAACTGGATGGTGAAGAAACACGGTTTTATTGGGCAATTACAGAGCTTGGAATATGTTCCAGCCCGAGCGGTACCTTCCCAATAGAAACAGGGGCTGCCAGGCTCTGCGACTGAAAAAAGTCCAAAGGTGGTATCAAAACAGCCAAATCTCCAGGCTGCAGGAATGGTTTTATTTACATCTTAACAAAATGCTCTCCAGTAGCAATGAGAGCTTGGTGAGCTGGGCAGGTCAGGGCTGGGCCAGCTCCTTTGCATCTCCGCTCTGCTGCCCAGCCACCCTCCATCAAGTTGCTGCTGCCCATCTGCTCAACGTGGTGCTCCCAGTTTAGCTTCAGATTCCTGGTCTATGCCCCCACACTCAGGCCACAAATGGTGTTTTGTTCTCTGGAGAGCTGTGCAGAGAATCCCTCCACTCTCCTGCTCCTGCTGGACCCTGAGGATGTGCAGATCACTGGGCAGGATGAGGAGTAGGGGGCAGAGCATCTCTCTGGGTCTTGGTCTTATGTTGGGGATTCTGGCCCTTCAGAAGGAACCTGTCCTGGGAAGGAGGTGAAGAAAGGTGCTGAGCTGGGTGTTTCTGGGTTGCCAAGGGAGTAAAGGAGCGTGGGAAAGCTGCAAGGGGCCAAGGGACCACTACTATGATGGTTGTCAAATAGGAGAGGGCCCTTGTCTCCTGAGATACTTACAGGTTGCCCCAGAGACAGATCTCTCAGTGCCTTTGTTCCTGACATGGGACACACATGACCTGACATGAGGCACACAAGATTTGTGGGCATGTGTCTGGGCAGGCGATGAGAGCAGACATGAGTTTCTTCAACTACACCAAATACGGGGCTTTCTCTGGAGAACATCCTCCCACACAAGTGTCCCTACACATCCCTTCAGGCCCTGGGAAAGGCGAATATAAACACTGTAAGCAAACATGCCACAGTGGATGGGTCTAGGCAAGCACGAGGGAGGCAAAAGCAGGTGACCATGTCCCTGCAGCATATTCAGCCCATTCAGATTGACCTGCTTTGGGGCTGTGCTGAAGACACCTGGCTTTTCTAATGATACTCTGCTGGAGCTGTCAGAGGGTATCAGGTTGTGAGCTGATGGGGCAGCTGGGACACAGGTGACAGTTGAGAGGGGCTGGGTGCTCTTGCTGTAGAGTCACAGCTGATGGTTCCAGATGCATCCTGAGAAGCACCAGGAAAAATTTGCTTTTTTGGTTCTCTGAAAGGTCAAGCAAGATACAGTCCACTTCTGGATGGCAAAAACAATGCAAAGCCAAATGGACAGACCTGGGTGTGAGCACTCACTGTGCTACCATGGAGACTTTCCTGGAAGAGGCATGACTCTGTGCCATTCAGGGGTGGAGGCTTCCATCTGGGGCAGGAGACTAAATCCCCCCAGTCACTGACTGTCTCTGTCTGTGACACCTCTTCCTTGGCAATGAGCTTGCACAGGCACAGTCAAGTGGGGCCTCTTCCTGCCTCTTCTCCAGAGATGTTTTTTCTGTGGTGTTCAACTCCCCTGGAAGATAAATCTACTCCCACCATGGTGCTGGCTGTTGTTGCCTTTTGCTGCTGTTGGCCATGGGTGATGTAGGCAACCTTGGTGGGAGAAGCGAGGGGACAACCTGACTGGAGGATGACTTTCTCCTCTCTTCTCAGCAGAGGGGTTATTTCCTCAGTGTGGAGAAGGGAGGAAAACACACCACACTCCTGGCAGACTGTGCTTATGCCAGCTAAGGCCTCCCCGTGTCCTCAAGTGGGAACAGAGACTTTTTGTACATTAAAAACATCCAGTCCCTGTCACAGGGTAACTGTCATTAGGTCTTGGTCCGTGGGGGAAGAAAGACACACGACACGCAAAAGGTGATGAGACAGAGAGATGTCTGCCTGCTCAGCACAGCAGGCAGCCTTTATTGAGAGCTAACCTCTACTTTCCCACACACACAACATAAACATATTCCCAGAAAAACACTCAGGAATTTAACACCTGCACATTACCAAACAGCTTTGGCCTTTCACTGCCTAACACCCAAGGCTGTATCTATGGGAACATGCAATTAGCCTCACTTTTCTCAGGGGAAAGGCCTCACACCCTGCAACACTTCAAACTCCTCTACTTCCAGGGGGCTCAGGGGTTCTATGGGCCTGCCATCTCCCCCCACAAGTCCCTCAGCTCTTGGGACTGGGTGAAAGCAGGACTAAGAGAGCAGCTGGGGGCTGTGAGGCAATGGTTCCCTCTCCCAGGTTCAGGAAATGCTCTGTGCCACAGGAGAGCTTGTGTAACAGATGGGATAAAGGTGGATCAAAGACTCCTGGATAAAGATGTGCCAAAAGGTAGCAAATACTTGAATATCCACAGTGTGCAGGCATGATGTCCTTGTCTCCATCCTCCTGGATGGCCATTCCTCCTATAGTGCTTTGCCATCCTGCATAAAATAATGTCTCATCTGTGGGTGATTCAAGGGAAGGGGTGAAAGAATTGCTTCCACGTCACGTGTGGTACATCTGCCAGTGGAGGACCGAGGGAATGGTCTCAGAGAGGTGGCCACCATGCACGAGAGCTTCTTTACCCTGCTTGTAGTGTGGAACACATGGTCATGTGAGGCGTGAATGCTCAGAAGAACTGGAAGGCAAAACATTAAGTGCTGAGGGAACAGCACCCTGGACGACTCTTCGCCCTCAGGAGCTTTTTCTTGTCATCCTTGGAGGTCAGACACAGCAACTAGCTGTGAGGCAGCATGGCCAGGTGCAGCCAGAGGCTTGGGAACAACTGCTGGTGCCAGCATGGCCATCAAGCACAACAGCTTCTGCAAGCAGGAAGATGGGCGGGGGGCTTTGATTTGGGCATTTCTTTGGAGTTAATAATGGAATTAATTCGTGAAAGATATTGGAGTCAGATACTCCCTCTTGACCACAGTGATTTATGCTTCACGAACTGGCAGTAAAAGCAGACTATATTCATATTATTTTTTATTTTTTCCCTACTATGGAAATGGAGAAAATGTGTTAAGTCTTGAAGGAAAATGTTTTTATTTCTGCTCTAATAACAGATCTTTCTATCCCTCTTTATCTATTATATGACTGCTGTTTTCATGGTATTGCCTTCAAGAAAGAGCTTCTCATTTATTCTTTCCTCTCTGGAGAGGAAGGTCATATCCCTCACAAATGGGAAAACTAATTAGAGAAGTAATTCAACAGTTGCCTGATAGGTCAGATATTGGAAATAAATATACAGGTTAATGCATTATTATAACAAATAGTTTTGCTCCTTTAGTGAATCATAATGAAAATGTATTGTATTAAGAAAAGATTAATTTTCTACATCACTGGTGGAGGGGATGGGCTGCAGCCACACAGAGGGCTCTGACACAGCTTGCACACAGCTGGGAGCCTCCCAGAGCCCCCCTCTGCAGAGGTGGGGAATACCATTGCAAGGGGCTCAGGTGTGGGCAGCAAAGCGTGTTTGAGAAGAGATATGGAATCATGGAATCATAGAATCATTAAGGCTGGACATTGAGGCCAACCATTAACCCAGCACTACTCTGTTCATCATTAAACCTTGTCCCCAGATGCCACATATACATGGCTTTTAAGTCCCTCCAGCGTTGGCAACTCCACCACTGCTCTGTTCCAACGCCTGACCACCCTCTCAGTAAGCAAGTTTTCCCAACCTAACACAATTTAATCTCTGATGCAATTTGAGGCTGTTTCCTCTTGCCATGTCCTTTGTTCCCTGGGAGCAGAGCACAACCCCCACTCAGCCCCCCCCTCCTGTCAAGAGCCAGAGCCAGAAGGTCCCCCCTGAGCCTTCTTTTTTCTGGGCTGAGCCCTCCAGCTCCCTCAGCTGCTTTGGTGCTACAGCCCCTTCCCCAGCTCTGTTCCCTTCTCTGGACGTGTGAGCAACTACAACAGCGTGAGCAAGTGGATATTGCCCTTCCCTAAACTTTTGCAAAGGGTGCAGCTCATACATTAAGCTTTAGCAAAAAGCAAAGCTTCTTCAACAGCGATAAACTTACTTGAGATCTCTTAAAATATCTGCTCGGTTTAGGCACAACCCAGGCAAGGCACCACCAAACGGCACCTCTGGACATTGTCTCCCACAGCCCTATATCCTGAAGGAAGAACTGGCACTTTTTTATTTGCCTACAAATTCTCCTTCTTTGAATGGTTGGTGATCACTCTCTAACCCATCTTCTGAAGTGCCCTGACCCCTTGCACTTCCTGTGGTCAGCCCAGGCAGGGTTTGTTCAGGTGGCTGTAGGTGCCCCGTGCTTTGAGCGTCCCTCTCCTACAAATGCTGTCTCTGCTCCTCAGCAGCCTGAAGGGCATTTCAGGGCCCTGTCGTCCAGCCCATGGTTGACTGGATTTGTCTCTCCCCTTTGTTTCTGCAGGGCAATGTTTGTTGGTGAGGGGTCCCCTTGCTGCAAATCTCAGGAATGGGAACCTCCATTAACCTGCCCCGTGCCCGTGGGAGGAGGCACTGACCCTGTGTACCCCTGCTGTTTTTCACGGCATTGTAATTTAATTTTAATTTACTGATTTTTTTCATAATCCAGGAACTCAGGTGCTTGAGATCCAGAGCTCGGGAGATGCTGCTGGCAGTTACCTGCCCCTCCTGGTCCTCCTGGCCACCCTGGAGCAAACCTCATAGCCTCAGAGCCTGTGGATGGGATGTGAGGAGACTGGGGGGCTGTCACCCACACCACCCATAATGTCAGGCTCTTTTGGGAGGGAACATGGAACAGTGTCCTCCGCAGGCATGTGAGCAAGGCAGCCAACAGTGGCTAATTAATAAGTGACAATTGTAAGCAGAGTTCTCATGTCTAGAAACACTTTTGTATCTCAGCAGCACTTTCTGAGTGATGGAAGGAGCAGTGAGGAGTGCTCCATTAAATGTACCTTCCCAGGGTGGGAGCAGTCCAGTTGTTGGGAAGGACATCTCCCATAAGGGTGCAGAAAGAGTTCCCATGTGTTCGGGGGTGTAGGAGAAGCAGGTGGGAGATGTGGTCCTGCTGCAGGGCTGAAGGGACCTATTTCTGTAGGTTTACTGTGAGGATGGTGAGGCCCTGACAGAAGTTGCACAGAGAAGCTGTGGCTGCTCCATCTGTGGAGGTGCTCAAGGTCAGGTTGGACGGGGCTTGAAGCAACCTGGTCTAGTGAAAAGTGTCCCTGCCCATGGCAGGGTATTGGAACTAGATTTCTAAAGACCCCTTACAACCCAAAATTTTCTGTGATTCTATGATTCTACTAGTAGCTACTGGGTTTGCTGTGAGAATTTGTGCAGAAGCATCTATCAGGGGCTCATCTCTCATGCCACAAGACTTTCTTCTCATTTTCTTCCAATCTCTGCTCTCAAAACATCCAGCTGGATATAGTGTATGACCCCAAGTCCCATGTAAGCAGGCACGTTGTGCTCCACAGCGCTCAGGATCACCCTGATCACACTGTGGATGCTGCACATAGGGGGACAAGGTGCTGGCAGCAGGTCACCACACAGTCCAGACAATGGACCTGCCAGGTTCCATGAGCTCCAGGGTGATGGGGAAACATCCAAGCACTGCAGGAGAAGGTGCAGCACCAGGGGTTGCATGTTGTGGGCTAATTCTGGTGTCTCAGATCTAGAGACTGGCTTCTTCCCAAGGTACCAGGCAGAGTGTCTGCCAGAATTGCTACTGTGCTCAGCAGCAGGTGAATAATCTTGTTATCATTGTAGAAGTACAAGACGTCCTTCTGTCTTGCTGAATTTCAAGATTAAAATGTCTTCTGGCACTGGGAAGGACCACAGTCACCTTCTTCAAGAAAATGTTGCCTTTTCCCATGGGAGCTGCTAATTTGCAGATTCACTGGGTGTCCTCGGATTACGAAGCAGGGAGAACAGATGCTGCCAATTGCTCTTCTCCAGATCATTTATCACATCATTGTGCCCCTCTGGCCTGTGCTTTCTCCAAAGAAGCACATGCAGGCTGTCTGATCTCTCTTCACGGCTGAGATGCTCCAGGCTCCAGGCTCTGTCTGACATTCTCCAAGAGGAGTTCAGCTCTGGCACTTTTTTCTAGTGACTCAATTTTCATTTTTTAAACCATGACATCAGCACAAACTGGGATTTCAACTATCTGCATTTTCTATCAGACCATGGAGGGGCATCATATGCAGATTCCTTCACGGCATGTGCCCTTGGACTCCTTTTTTCTGGTTAGGGGCATCTAGAAGCCTTGCACTTCTTCCATCCCATCATTGCACCATCATGCCCAGTTTGCATGGCTGGAAAACCCCCAAAGGGCCCCAGGAAAGCTCAAGCTCTTTGGCCAAAACAGGACACCTGGAGAGGCTGCTGCTCATAGGCGGCACCAGGTTTAAGTCCTGGGGTTGTGCTGCTCTGCTGGGAGGAGCAGTGAAATTTGTAAAGCAAAACCAAGACATTCTTTTCCAGGTTGTCAGGGGAATTTTGTTTGTTGTCTCCATCTGAACCTGTTTTCAGTCTCAAACTCAAGGCCTCAGCTCATATGTTTTCTGGTTTTGACCCAGCCTGGGGCTGACTCAGCAGATGGGGAGTTCCAATCACAAAAGATGGAAGCTCCCTGTAGCCTCCTGGGCAGGAGCACGAGGCAGGAGCTGGGATGCAGCTGGTGAGAGGGACACTTGCTAATGTCCCTTTTCTGTGATGTAGGTCCAGGCTGATCAAGAAGGGATTCCAGAGGAGTGCCCGGGACTCCAGGTCAGGGCAAGGCATGCAAAGCACAGGGACACAAAAGTGATATTATGAGACCCCTGAGGTCTTTTCTACTCCTTTTACAAACTTTGCTTCAAATGGGTCTTCTCCAGAACCAACCTGGCTGTGAGGAGAGATGCTCCTGAGTAGCATATCCTGCTCCACCTCCCTTCTTTCAGGCTGTTTCTCCTGTCCTCCTGGTAGTCCAACTTCTGTTCCATGTGATGGGCCTTCAGGACAGAGAGCTGAGGTAGTCCCAGAAATGCTTCTCCTCTCAAGCTCTCCAGACCATTCCCTCTGCTTTTGACCTGATGGATCCCTTACCCAATCTCACCCTGGGTTGCAGCTGGGCTCCAGATGTGGTTTTTCACTGATGGCACATCCAGAGATGGGAGTATTAGGCTTTTCTGTCATATGACAAATATATTTAATTGATCAATATTTCTGGTGACAATAGGCTCTGGAGGCACATCCCCAGCTGCAGATTCTCTGAGTGCAGGGGCCCATCCATAGGCAGATTTTTGGGTGACAATGCCTCTGCTCTGCTGAGCAAGAGCAACTCTTTCTTCAGCTGCTACTGCCCTGAACAAGTGACCAAGGAGACTGCCCATCTGCTTGATGGTAGGTTTGCCTGGGTTTTTGTTACTCCACAAGATGTCTTGTTTCCTTGGAGAAAAATGGAAATATGAATGGGACTTTGACCTCTAACCTGTGGTGAACAGTCATTTGTTTATAGGATATGGGGGTTCTGCATGGAGTTTATCCTGGGGGAGTGGTGAGGTTTTGCTGGGCAAGGACCCTTATAAGCAAAATGTTCCAAGCAGAGGAGCAGAAACAAGTCACACACAAGTTCAACTGGATTCCTGGTCTCCAGTATGCAGCATGTCACAACCAATTGCATTTAACCCACTCAGCTCTCAAATGGAGATGTGTCACTCGCTTTCAGTTCAAGCATCCTCAGGACGGCAATTTCTCTCCAGGAGATGTGGAGATATGAGGAAGGCACCTGCTTCCCTTTCCCACTCACTGGGACATTTCTTCAGAGGTTAAAGCTCCTTCCAGCACCAAGTATCTCCTCCACAGGAATGTGCCCGTGCAGGATGACTAAGCCAGCCTGCAGAATTTCTATTTGTCAGGACAGATACTTTGAGCTCTTTTGATTCCCTCGTTTCCCCATCCATCTCACCACTGACCAGCCTAATAGGCAGGCTGGACTCAGCATACCCATCACTTGTGTCTGTGCAGTGCTCAGAGGTGACATTTACTGCCCTCCTCTTTCTTTCCCCCAGCCCACACACTCACAACAACCCACTGGTGACCTGCAGAGGCCCATGTCCAGCCTTTTAGAGTTCCATGATGAAGCACTGGATTGTAACATAAATGTATGGGAAAGGGTTCAGTCTCCTGAGAGATCCCAGCCTCTCCCCAACTCTGCCGAGAGCTCCATGTGATTTCTCAATCCCTCCATGTTTTTTGTCAGCCACAGATTTTTTTATGAATGAGTTTTTAAAATGTATTTGTGAATCATTGATGAAAACATTGACTACTCTGAGCCTCCTGCTCCAAAACATTCTGAGAATCACAGTTTTAATGACAGCTCCCCATCAGTGGCTGCTGCCTGAGCTCTTCCCTGAGCCTCAGTCTCACCCATGTCTCTGGATGTAGCTGAGTGCACATTTTTAATCAACCATGCAGCATTGGTGCATTCCCCAGGCTGAAATATATCCCATCTATTCAGCCTGTTCTATCAACCACATATGTAATCCCCTCTGTGAATGAAATGAAGGTTGACAAGATCTCTTTTCCACAAAACCACGTTGATTGACATAAATTCTCCAACTGCCTCCTGGATTCTTTTCATTTGGGTTTGCCCATACTGGGTGTTTAAAGGCAGATTCACCCAGCCTGCCATCAACAGTGGGATGCTCCAGCTTCCCCATCATCCAAGATTTTCTGGGGCTGCTCCTGCACAACCATCTCCAGACCTGCCCATTTTGTAACTTATCCCCATCCAATGCTGTTTAATACCATCCATGATCTTAAAAATGCTGGTGAGTTTTTCAGCATCCTATTGTGATAAAGACATCAAGGCATCCCAGAAACACTTATTATATTTCTATGCAGAATTAGACCATCTCTATAAATAAAACTTATGCACCAGGGTTTTTTTCTGTTTTTCACAGACCATTTCAGTTGCCTCTGCATTGCCATTCATTCCCTAACTCAGGCATTTTTAACTGATGAGAGAAGATTCTCGTATCAATTTTCTCTTCCTCATAACTTCTAATTCAAAATCAATGGCAATTCATTTCCCCCTACACTCCATTTTATTATATATATTTCTCCTTTTTTTAAAAAAAATTTCTTATATCTGCCTCCACTTTTTCAGTGAAGGGGATAGGCATTTGGAGAAACACATCCTCTTACTTGATTATGGAATTATGGCTCTTGTCCTCTAAGAAAAATTCCCTCTTTTCACTCATATTTTTCTGTCAGTGTTGTGTCTTTCCCGCTCAATTTTGGTTTCAATTCACCTCCCTGCTGGGGATGTTCTCCTGTCACACCAGGTGAATGACTTCAGGTAGTGGGTCCCTCGATCTACCACAGGACCAGAGAGAAGTGTAAATCTATCTGCTTTTATAGTCCCTTCTAGCTCAGTTTCCTGCAATTCTACAAATATGATAATTACAGAAGTCCTTGTGCCACTCTGGTTGTTACTTTCCCTCCCACCTCCCACCTAAGTTAACCACTTGAGAGGTGGATTTCAATACAGGTCCACAAACAAACCTGTTCCCGGAACTTTTTGCGTGTTTTTGCCTGCCTCTCACAGGACTGATTCTATCAGAGTGTCCAGAGAAAAACCCTCTTGGGACTGATCTGGAAGGACTCACCCCCTCCAAAAGACAGAGTCACCTCATTATGGTGCACGGTGGAGTTGCTGCCCACCTCTATCAAGCCAGGGCATTCCTGGGGCAAACCCTCAGCTGCAGCCCCAGCTCCTTGAGAGCATGCAACAATCAAAAGAGAAAAAGATGAATTGAAGTTAATAATTTATGAGTGACAGTAACAATTTCTGTCTTTCGAGGAAGCAAAGAAAATTGCTCCATAAACATTTTTCTTTTCAATTTCCTACCGGTTACTTGAAATTTTATTTCCGTCTAGTTTGTTTCATTATACCTCCCCAAAGTGATTTAAAAGGTGTCGCTGACAATTACCTACCTGCAGAGAGAAAGAAGTGGCATTGGGGAAGCTACCATTCACCAAGCCAAAAGGAACAGGGAGGAGGAGGGTTGGGTTCACTGGCAAAGACACAATTAGGGAACATAGAAATCGCTTGTCAGTAGTTGGGCTGTTTCAGCCTTGGCCATGCTCAGCTGCAGGGCACAGCCCTCGGTGTGACAGGGAGAGCACGGTCCGTTCATCGGGATAGGGAAGAGGTTCAGGGACTGTAGGTACAGCAGGAGACCATCCTGGACATGCACCAGCCTGGACGTTGCCTTTCCTCCACATTGTCAGTGGGTCCAGCACACACCTGGGGCTGGAGTCTCAGAACTGCTGAACTGCTCATTTCTAAGCCTTGTGTGGCTGGGCTTGATTTCCACCATGTGCTCCTCTTCTGCCTTGGTTGGTGTGAGGGGTCCTCTGGAATTGCTGTGTGCTTGGAAAAGGACATACATCATGCAGAGTGCTGAGAGCAGGTGGAGCTGGTTTGTCTTGGGTGCACAGCTCATGGAGTTACTTCCACCTTTCTGTGACACTTGGCTCTCCCACTTGTTTTCTAGTTTGGGCTCTGCTTCTGTCCCTCTTCTGGGGATATTCTGTACCTTTTTCCAGTAGCAGAGGCCAATTTCTTTTACATGGCCAGGTCTCTCTAATGATGACTTTCTGCATGAGTAGTTCAGTGTCATCATTCCTTTCTTGCAGAGTTATTTACCCACATGGCTTATGTGACTTTCAAGCACCACCCTGTGCTGTTCAAGACTGCCATGGTACTGGCACTGGGGCAAAATTATTGTGAGTGTGTCAACAGTTATAATTACTCCTGGCTCCAATTAACTCCAAGAACTGGATCTCTTCAAGTGGCTCCCAGACCCCAGAGCTGCTGGTGGGACTGGACTGGCTCACCATCACTCCGTGCCATAACCCAGTGGTGGGGATATTTGTCTGGAGATAAATGACAGGTGTTCTTCTGCATCTGGAGTTCCTCAAGGTGCTTGGCTAAGAGGCCACTGGAGCCCTTTTCCTGGATCTCCATGTCTGCCATAAGCATTGCCACTGATCTAAACACCACAGACAGAGAGCAGGAAAACGGCCATCTGGAAAGAAGGGATTCAAGGGGTAGAAGGCTGGTGATGAATAAACATCCACAGCTTGCAGTAAGTCACTGCATATCCTTAAACATCCCTGGGTACAGAGGCACTAATTCCAGGGGTCTGGGGAGGGTGGGGAGGGCCAGCTGCTTACCCTGAAGGCCTCTGCAAAATTTTCCCGTCCTTCTAATAATTGAGAAAGACAAGTGTTGAATAGGCAGGAACCCTCAATGGACATCATCCAACTCTGGAAATGTTTACTGTGTCAAGTCTTTGAGCATAATAGGGAATTACATGAATAGGCTGCCTCAGTTTTTAAAGTAATAGCTTTGTTAAAAACAGTTAGGATCAGGTGCTGCTCATGAGGCTGTGTCCACAGCCTCATGGACACAAATTTGCCATCCTGTGACTCCCTAGCAAAGTAACACAATCATTTCTCTTCTAAGATAAATGACAATAAATGAAGACAAATTAAGAGCAATTCACAGCACCTGTTATATAGGAGTTCACTGTCTACTGCCTTCTTGCAGCGCATAGGCAGCACTAATATCTCCACTCTGGCAATGAGCTGTTCTCTTAATCTTTTGCTTTTAAATAAAGACCCAGTTTAGCAATAACCATGTCATATGTGAAGTCATTATTTGGCAGGGATCGGTGCAAGAAGGTTGGAGGAAACCCGTGGCTGAGTTCAGGAAAGAGGCAGCACAGAGTCCACATGTGGGTGTCACGAACGAGTGTTTTAAGGTTGCAGCACCCATTATTTGCCTCAGCCCAAAGGGAGAGTTTAGCACATACCAGAGCAAGTATCACCACACACGAAGAGCAGTTGTTCCCTTCCAGAGAAGAGGATGCACAGTGGATGTGTAGAAGTCAAGATGGGTGTTCAAACGGGACCTGACTTGGCAGGGCTCAGACCCTCTTTTTTGTGCAGACAGACTAGTAATGTGCTCAGGTAAACTTATGTTTATGGTATTATCTCATAGCATTTTTTACCACAACACACACCGTCCTGCCCCCCAGACCCTATGTAACAGAATAAAATGCCCCACAAGTGTCACATCGCCTCATCATATTTACTAAAGAGTTTTTCATGGAGGTCCTATGTTTAGTATTTCCCCCAGCTGCATTGCTCCAAGGACTCATGAGTGTGCTCTGGAAACTAATTAGAAGTTTCTTGCAAAGTTTGACTAAACTGGTCAACTTGTTATGGAGATTTAGGTCAGGAGGCATTACTCGGATTTGGAATTGCTCTTTAAATTGTATTTTTTGGAGTAGGTTCATTCATCTTACGCAGAAAAGCTTTTCACATGTTCTTCCATTGGACAGCCTAGGCCAAGGCTGTAGAGAAACAGTAATTAAGCACAGCTGCTAATGAGGTCTTTAGTCAAGGGTAAGTGCACCTTTTGGTGGCAATTTTTAGTGCAGAAGTCACAGATGTGAAAAGCTCCTGACTACCTTTTGGTATCTTTTTATTAAAAAAATAGAAGCGCTGACGTCCTCTTCCATGGTAGCCCCAAGGCACAGCACAACCTGCTGCTGATCATTGACTCTCTTTCTCTGTGGTCATCAAGCTGTGTGGGGTGGGAGGGGGAGCTGACCAGGAAGGGTATGAGGTTTTGGGAAGAAACAGCTTTGCTGCAGAGAAGAGATGAGGAATGGGCCAAAGTTTGGGCATCTTGGCCATAATTGGTTTGGGTGGGTGAAGAGCATGGTCTGTGGATTTAAGGAGGTGGGTGAAATGCCGCTGTCTCCAAGGAAATGAGACACGTCTGGGGATGCTCTGTGCATGGAGTGAGGCAGAGCTCTCGGTGCTGGTCATGTGGCTGGCCATGGCAGGGAGGCATAGGAGGGTCAGTCTAGACTGGACATCACCCACTCTTGCAAAGAGGTTCTGCAGATCCAGGGACAAAGGAGACACCTCCATGTCGGTGTCATCACCTCCCACAATGGCAGGCTCAGTCCAGCTCCCCTCAGCAGACCTGAGGTTGGGTGGCTGTTCCTTCCTTTCAATGCCTGGGCCCACCAACACCAACATGGACATTCTCCCAGCAGTTCTCCCATGTCTTTGGTCTCACGTCATTGCCCTGTCTGCGAGGCCATTCAGGCTGTGCCCAAGGGATGTTCTCCATCCCTCAGTGACAGGGCAAGGATGCCACCCCTGCTCTCTGCCCGCTCAGCCCAACAGGCTCACTGGAGGTGGTGTAGAGCCCCTCTTTGCTCTCTGCATCCTTCAACACAAAAACTCTTGAGGTGAAGCATAACTTGATTTCAGCACTGGAGCCCCACACCAGCAATGGACACCATGAAAGATGGTTTGTGGGATCAAAGTAACACTTTGGGCTACAGAGTTGTTCACTCAAACCAGGAGGAGCACTGAAAATTTGCTGCACTTTTCCAGTGTTTGATGGCAGACAACAGCAGATATTTAATAAAAATTCAGTGGTCACATGTAGGATTTCTCTTTGCTAGTTGGAAGGATGGGGGTTGGAGCTCAAATCAGGCTCCCTCCTGCATGCCTGCCCTGCCTGATGGAGGCACAGCCTCTGCCTTTGCCAGCTCTCACTGGGCTCTGTTTATGCTGCTGCTCTGCAGAAAAAGCAGAGCCCTGAAAAATTCATGTGGAGTGCTAGGGGGGAAAAAAGCCAAACTTAATTTGGGTTTTCATGACACACAAGCCCTCTATTAGGCCCTGTAAACTTTTTCTGACATTACCACTTCATAAAAACTTTGATTTCAGCTGTTGACTAAATCTTTAATCTACCTCTACCTGCTAGGTCTGTCTCCTTTTCTTATTTTAAAAAACGTTTTGGATTTGTCTTCAATGGCATCTTTCAAATGTCAGCAGTTACCAGACTAACACAGAATGCAAAGGCCTTGGCAAACAGTCTTTTAAAGAGCTGGGGCTTATAAATTTAAAGGGATGATATTATCTAGGAGGAATCCATCAGCCAAGGGAGCCTCTTGCATGAAGTGTATTGAGAAGTAAGCACAATATGAGCAGAAGGAAAATTGCTTTTTCCCTTTTGAATTTTTATTCACTTAACAGCAATATTTACTAGTAGCAGGCAGAACCTATTTTTCATTTTCTGGGGAGATGGGAGAATTCCAGTGCCACTCATCTTGTCACCAGATTAAATCTGTCGACTTGCTGCCAGGTCACTCTTATATTAATGATACACTTGTAATCCCTTTCTTTTGGGAGGACTGTGGAGAGAGAATTGAGACACTTGACCATTGTTCACATGTTCTAATAGAAAGAAAAATAGGACTTCTGAAATCCTGGGAAATTGCATCTCCCTCTGTCATTGATTCCCTCTGTGTTCCCAGAGCCAGGCTGCAATCAGCTCTGGCAACTCTGCATGCAGATGCCTCGCTGTCTCCAGCTTTGTTTGGTGATTAGTGAGCAAGAGGGGAGCCTGGTGCACTCAACAGGTGCCCAGGCCCTCCCGCAGCCTGGTGCTTCCATCTTTGAGTCACCCAGGAGCAGCCTGGGCACAGCTGCGGTGCCAGCTCTGGCCTCTGTTTCTCTCTTAACGGGTGGATGCCGCCTCCCCCTTGTGCTGTTGTGGAGATGAGCAGCCACCAGAGCTAATTCCCTTCCAGAGGGACAAACTCACGGCATATAATGGAGGAGTAGCCCCTAGTACCAAATAGAGAACAAGCTGGTGTCACATCCTCTGCTGCTGTGCAGCAGGACTCTGCTGTGGCTGGAGAGTGATCTGGGATCTGAGGTGGATCCAGGGTGCCAGAGGGATCTGAAATCTTCAGTGTTCATCATGAGCCAGCTGGGTGATGTGGGTTACAGCATGGCCATTTCTGGAAGTGTTCAAGGTCAGGCTGGATGTGGGTCTGAGTAACCTGGTCTAGTGGAAGGTGTCCCTGCCTATGGCAGGGGACTGGAATGAGATGAGCTTCAGGGCCCCTTCCAACCCAAACAGTTCTGTCATTCTGTGATGACTCGGGGGCAGGTCTCTTGCAACAGAAAAAGAATCTTTCTCTCTATGTACATTGGGGATTCTTCAATATTTCAATTAGAAAATTCCCCTCATTGAAAGTTCCCAAAAATACCGGCTGAGGTTCAGCTACAACTGATGAGGAGAAATCTGGGATATCCTTATTAGGCTTTGGAAAACAACTTCTTTCTCAGGACAGCTATGGATAAACACAACTCCAGAGAAACTGAGCCCTTTTAAATGCTCTACACAGGTCAGATCTTCTGTACTCCCTTTCCCTGAGGCTTTGGGCTCTCCAAAACCTGGATGCAGGGAGGGTGTTTTGGAAATGGAGCTGCTATGGGAAGGGTTGAACTCCTAAGGAGAGATTTGACTTTGAACTTCCCCAATGAGAGAATCTCTGAGTTTTGGCTGTTATTAATCATGGGGAGAAGTTTCCTCCATGCTATCCTGACTGACCAGACTTCCAGGCTCCATGGCTCTGCCTTGCACCCCATCACCTCCTGACTGCCTCCCAGTAGCACTAGTTTAGCCCCGCAGTAAACCGGCCTTTGAGCCCCATAGGGGCATCTGCTGCAGGCTGCAACTGCATCTCCAGGGCAGGAGGGAGGGACCTGGAGAGGCTTCCTGGGATTACACCTTTTCTGTGCCCTTCCTGGTCAGTCTCTTAATTAATATTCCTTTTGCACCCTTAATTAGCACATCGCTGCTGTTAAGTTATAGGCTGCTTTCCTATATTTGCACCCTCCTAAAACAACAAAGGAGAAGCCTATAAATTACATATCATGAAAAATATTGATTGTGTGGATTCCCTCTAGGATTTATCATGGTCAGCTTCACATGGAGCCTGCTCACAGAACACAGACAGACGAGAGATTTGCACGTACACAGGCACGGCACCTGTTCCCAGTGTGCACTGTTCCCACGGGCACACACCTGCACACATACACACATATTCTGAATCCACCACCCCCAGGCAAGGGTTCTGTGTGTCCAGCCCTGCCCTGCACACACGGAGCAGCACGTTGTGGTCTGTGGGGTGATTGTCCAAGAGGTAACCTAGCATTTCCTGAGCAGACAGCTGGCACCGATGGGGGGGAGTCTATAATGGGGTTCAGCTGCCTGTAAACCTCCCAGCAGAGCAATTAGTGTGTACAGAGTGCGTGGTTCACAGAGCACGTGGGCCTTCTATCAGCTCAGCCAGGACGTGCTGCCTCTCACAGTCACTGTTTTACAGAAGAGAATTTCCTGCTGGAGGGAAATATTGACAAATTTGCTAGTCCTCCTGAGAGCCTGGCAGCATGGAGAGTGAACACCAACCTGTCACCAGGCTATGGCAAAGGCAAAAGGGTGTTTGAACAACAAGGCATCAGGATCCTGCACCCTTGGGACTCAGTGAGACTCCTTCAAAAGTAAAAAGAAAATGGAGCATTCCAGCAAGGAAGCTCACTTCAGAGGCCCCAGCTGCCTCAGAACCCAGCTCACTAACAGCTATGCCTCTGCACAAAGTATTGGACTACAGTTCCAATGACAATCAGTATTCCTACCCTCTGTATATATACCTAAACTCCTTTTAAAGACCCTCAATCTTCCCCAGCATCTTATGGCCCTGGGTCCCACCAGTTAATGGTGTGCTGTACCTAAATCTGGGGTTTTTAAAAATCTGCTCTCTGGTCACTCTGTGACAGCTCCTACTCCTTGTAGTAAAACAAACCATTCCCTACTTGTATTAACAAGATTTCCAGACTGCTGTCACATCCACCTTAGCCACTTTTCCCGAGATAACAAGTCCTACTCTGTTTAACTCTGTTTAACCCACTCCAAGCAGAATCTGCCCCATGTTGCAAGCTTCACTGGTCCCTTTTCCTCTACCTTTTCTACTTCTGCTTCATGGATGATCTGACCATGGAGGTCAGGAATGCACAGTATTCAAAATACTCCATGGATGTAAAACATCTCAGTCATCATCACTGAACCTCAGCTCCCTTCTGATGTCCCAAGGCTCAGACAACTCCCGGAGCAGCTGCAATGGTCCAGCCAGAACAGGCCCTTGCCACCTTCCTTCTGATACCTGATAGAGAGGCTGAGGTCACGTATCTTATGCCCTCAGAGCTGCTAGGCCCCCAGGGCATGGGATCCCACACAGCCTCTGTCCTGCTTTGCCTCCTGGGATGGGCACAACTGCTCCTCATGCACCAGTCCCTACTCGTTTACTCCCTTGCCGCAGAGGAGCCTGGAGCATTCCCTATTCCAGGTTTCCTGCAGGGATGATTGGACATGAGCAGTGGGGTAAGATATTTGGCACATTCCCTCCATTTACATGTATAACAAGCTCCAGCTATTGATCTCTCATTAACAATTAAAGTGCAGCCAAGATTTCAGACAATGAGAAAAAAATGTCACCCTGGAATGTGAGCTGACCTCATGCTGGCTACCTGTTGAGCAGTCTCCTACTGCCCAGACTCTGGTGCTGCTGGAGAGGATCCCTGCTGCTCCCTGAAGTGTGGATTCCTTCACCATGGATGAATGTTGAACCTGGAGGAGAGACCCAGGGAGCTCAGGGTCTCAAGGCTCTGCCATCCTCAATCATCTCTGGAAAGGAAAGTTGCTGGAATGTTAGAGCCCTCCTCTGGGCTGGGCTCAGCGCTGCCCTGACCCTGGGGCAGGTTTGTCCACCACCTCAGGTACAGGTGACTCCTGTCTCTACTTCACTCCAACATGTGTGAGCTCAAGGGCTGTGCAGGAGGATGTGTTGGTCCCAAAGGAAAGGGACCATGGAGATATCAAGGCAGTGGGAGCAGGCGGGGGCTTTTTTGGCCCTCTGCACTTTTGTGGGGACCTCTCCTTTCCAAGGACATGTCAGGAGTGCTGGGAGTGCTGATCCATGCTGTTCAGAGGTGGTGTCTCTTACTGTTATTACACATGGAACCACAGAAGTTTGGAAAAGTCTTCTAAGACCTTTGAGTCCAACCATTAACCCTGCACTGACAAGGCTATCGCTAAACCATGTCCCCAAGTGCCACATCCACATATTTGTTGAACACTTCTAGGGATTGTGATTCCACCACCGCCCTCGGCAGCCTGTGCTGGTGCCTGACAACCTTTCAGTGAAAACATTTCCCCTAAGATCCAGACTGAACCTCCCCTGGTGCAACTTGGGGCCATTTCCCCTGGTTCTGTCACTTGTTACCTGGGAGAAGAGACTGACTCCAACCTGGCTACAGTCTCCTTTCAGATGGTAAAATGGACCCTCCTTTTCTCCAGGCTGAAACCTCCAGCTCCCTCAGCTGCTCCTCATCAGGCTTGTGCTCCAGCTCCTTCCCCAGCTCCGTTCCCTTCTCTGGACACTCTCCAACCCCTCTCTTAGCACGGGGCCTGGAACTGCACACAGTGAGTCCTCAGATTCTATTAGTCCCTCAGGTGCAATGAGGCACAGTCCCAGTCCCCAGTTCCGTACAGGACACAGAATGTGACTGGTTGCACCAGGGGGCTCATCTGTGGTGTCTGTAGGGGACACATGTGAAGTGTCCAGCGGGGAGAAGAAACGTGAGGCAATGCTGAGGTAAGGAAGAACGCTCAGTCCCTCCTATTGAGGCGGTCCGAACCAAGGAGGGCATTTGGCAAACACTGAGCCCCCTGCACTGCCCCAGTGCCCCGGGTAGTGGCCATGCTCAGCAGAGTGAGCCGTGCTTGGCTGTGCAGTGAGAGATACACGTGCCATTTGCAGTTATTCGCTGTGCCATCCCAGGAAAAATGCAAAAATGCAGCCAGAAATTCTTCATCTTCTACAGGAGGCTTTATAGCTACTTGGAATTTCCACATTACGTCTTCTGACACTCTATTTCTTTTTAATATGAAAACTTGCTTTTGTGTGAGGATTTCACCATCAAAACTTCTCAATGGGAGAAACCTGGCAGGAGGTTTGTTTGTGAGTTTTGCCTCCCAGGTCTCTGGCACTGTAATTTCTGCCACTCTGTTTTTGCACCATGCAGTCACTCAGCTTGTGTTTTCCACAGATTGAGTGATTATTTCCTTTGTTTCTTTTCATATGTGTTTGGATACAGAGACCTGTGCCACAGGACTACTTTTGATCTGTTATGTAAGGAAACTGGAAACCCACCAGCCACCCTTAAGGAGTGGAGACAGTAAACTTGTTCTCACAGAATCATGGAGTCATAGAACGCCCTGAGTTAGAAGGAACTCACAAGGATGATCCAGTCCAACTCCTGGCCCTGCACAGACACCCCAACAATCCCACCATATGCCTGAGGGCGTTGTCCAAACAGTCCTTGAGCTCTGGCAGTCCTGGTGCTGTGCCCACTGCCCTGGGGAGCCTGGGCAGTGCCCAACCACCCTCTGGGGGTAGAACCTCCCCTCACACAGTTGCAGCCATTCCCTTGGGTAGATACTCCACCGGGATTGTACCCTCTAGAGGTCCAGCTTATCTGAGGGTTAACCAGCACTTCTTAAGAGCTTATGGCATGGTCCTGCCAGAGCTGTGAGGGGCTGATACAGGAGGGTGGACACCAAACTCCAGAGCTGTGAATGGTGCCAGTGGAGGCAGAGCTGCTGCTGAATCCCTCTGGAACTGATGGAGAGGAGTCATTGGATTTGATAGAGATGAGCAGCGTGTCCAGCTGGGCAGGACTGCAGCAATCCTTCCCTCGGTGTGGTCAGATGGAATCCCCAGTGATGAGACAGAGCTTGATGTGACTGTATGCCAGACCATCTTATATAAAGATGTTATTGAGAGTTATCTTACCAGTTTGTTGTCTTTCTATTCCTTGCTGGCTGTCAGCTCATTTCATTCAGCTTGGGACAGAGAGGAATGGCTCAGGCAGAAACACTCAGCCCATGGGGCTAAGTAAGAAACAGAAAGTTCCTGCAGAGGAGGAAAAGTATAAGCAAAACTGAGTAGAATGGAAAGCAGATGTAAAAATGTGAATGAAAATTTTACCTTGTGTGAGAACTGTCCAGAGGTTTACCTCCAAAGAAAGGAAATTGCAGAACTCTTGCAGTTTGGGAGTAACAGTGTGCAGAAACCAGAAAATCAATATATAGAAAAAGGAAAAATATTTGAGGATTGATATCATATGAGAGGAATTGTAGAAAACAGATACAAGAACTGAGAGGCATGAATAAACCCCACGTTTGGGCCTTGTTCTTTTTAGCTCCACTGCAAAGCCCAGCCCAGCAGAAGTCTCCACCAGCCTCACCAAGGAAGGTGCTGCTAGAGCTGGCTGGGACAGAGTATGTGATGTACATCTTCAGGTGTGCTCCTGCACAAGATGGGGTTTGTTTGAACTTCAAGGGTGAGTTTCTACTTTCCCCAGCTTGTTTCTTGGGGTGACCTACTTGTGGCCTTCCAGTTCCTGAAGGGACCCTACAAGGAAATGGAGAGAGACTATTTACAAGGATCTGTAGTGACAGGACAAGGGGGAATGGCTTCAAACAGAGAGAGTATGTCTGGGTTAGGCATTACCATCTTGATTACGTTAATGTCCATGAGGGGTCAGTGTTTCTGTTTTAGCTCTGATTTGAAGGATAGCAACTCCTATTCAGCCAGGCAGTTTATCTTGGTGCATTGTCAAAGTCTAGGAGAGAAACCTCTGTCCTCATACTTGCAGTGCTGTGCAACCAGCTCACCTGCCAGTTTTGATATTACAGTCATGTTCTGCTGCTGGCTACAGAATTTATCAGCAAAGAGGGCACCTCCAAAAACCCCATCCGTTGGGATTCCAGTGGGTCTGCTGCTCATGAGACCTTTTCCTTCCCCATCATTCTTCCAAACCATCTTAGAGATTTCAGCCGAGTTAAGGTCCACATCTTTCCCTGAGCAAGGAAAGAGGAGATATTTACTGTTAAGTCTTTCCAGAGGCTGAGGTGGGCTGGATGTTCCTGTGACCTCCAGAAGGGCTCAGGATGGCAGAAATATCTGCAGCCATTTGAGAACCCAGTCAAAAAATGTCATCCTGTAGGGAAATGTGAGCCTGAGGCACCTGCATCCTGCCTCAAGTTTGGGAGGTGAACAAATTTCACTTTTCAGCCTCTGAGTCTCTTTACAGGGCCTCAGTGCTTACCCCAGGGACCTTGCCAAGACACGTGGGCTGAGCCACTGCCACTGGTGTTGCCCCACTGTCCTTCCTCCTGCCAGGTCTCCCCTTTCTCTATGCTCTGGAACACTGGTGGGTTGGTCACATGTCACATGTGTCCAGGGTTGCATCCCTCCATGTCCGTGCAGAGGAGAAGTTAATATATATGCACAGAAAAGTTTATATATCCATACCTATATATGTATATGTTTGCATACATATATATGCATATGTGTGTGTCTATCTATGCATCTGTCTATCTATCCAGCTCCTATGTCTGCATCTAGTGAATAGGCATGCAGGGCTGTGGTTGACCCGTTCCAGGGCAAAGCAGGTGCTGCACCAGTGTTTGTGTCAGCAGAGAAGCAAGAAGGTTTTAGTTTAGTGACTCATTTAGGAAGCGCTGATCATAGAATCATGGAATGGTTTGGGTTGCAAGGGACATTAAAGCCCATCTAGTTCCACCCCTGCCACGGGCAGGGACACCTCCCACTAGCCCAGGTTGCTCCAAGCCCCGTCCAACCTGGCCTTGGACACTTCCAGGGATCCAGGGGCAGCCACAGCTTCTCTTGGCGACATTTGCAGTGCCTCCCCAACCTCACAGGGAAGAATTTCTCCCCAATATCCCATCTAATCCTGCCCTCTGTCAGGGGAACCTTCCTCAGGAAAAATCTGTCCTGGCTGTCCCCAGGCAGCCTGGAGCCTGGCAGGGACCTGTCCTGGCTGAGGCACCCAAGCTCAGCAAAGAGGGTCAGAAAAGGGGTGTCTGTAGTCCAGGGAGGACAAGGTCTGATTTGATTAATGGGACCACCTTTTAAAGCATTTCTGATATTTCTGGCTTATTTTAAGTCTGAAGGACCCAAATCCTCATTCTGCAACCCCCACATGCTCTCCATGCCCAGGCTTTTTACCGCCCACTCTTTTCCCCCGTTATGTCCCTTCTAATTTTCCCCGTTATGTTTCCTTATTTATATTACCTTTTCTTTATGTTATTTTATTCTGTTATGTTATCTTATTTCCCTCTTCCCCACCCCTTCCAATCCTTCCTCTTCCCAATCAGTAGCCATAGCCAGTAACATGATTTTGGGAGTTGAAAAGAATCTTGCCAAGAGCAGCATTTTGCTTTCCACCAGATACTATTTCTTTATTTGGCCACCTTGCAAGCCCCAGTTAATATAACCACAAATAAATATGTGTGTATCAGCACCTACATTCAGAGAGAACTGGTGAAATCCTTGGTGGATATAAGTCAATGTAGTCAACTCACTTCCAAGGGGCTCCCCTGATTTACTCCTGCTGAGCTTGGGCCAAACATTTACATTCACAGTGTACAGACATGATAAAATGAAATAAAAACAAAATGCTAAACTTGATCCCATCTTAAGGCTTTATGTGAGCCATTAATATGTTTGAAATAAATCATATCCCTCTTGTGGGCCTTATAATTCAAACCCCTCGGCTTCCAGAGGACCACAGTGCAAAGCCAATTGCTCATCCCACCTGTCTCATCCTGGGGAGATTTGTTGCTCTGTGGAGGTGGACTCCTTACAGAGTACAGAGAACTTGACTGAAGACTCAGGCACTCCAAAGTTGGGGGATTCTGGAATAAGGACTGCACAGGGAATAAGAACTTACTTTTTCTGGTGCTTCTGAGCTATGAAATACCCTCTAGCCAGAGCCACAGCTGGTTTTCCACAACTCACTCATTTTTTGTGTCTTCATTTTTTTTTCTCAAATTTTGGTTTATGGGAAATTCCTTTAGATGTTGATTGAAACACTAAATATGGGAAAAGAATTAAAACAATGAAAAAGAAACTGCATTTCCCTTACAGATGATCTACCACTGTGTTAAATTTCAGGTTCATACATGGGGCATCTGACATCAACACTGTTCAAAGAGATTTGAAATACAGCAGCTAAATTATACCTAATCTTGTCTCCTAGGCTGTGTAAACCATGATTGTGTTGCTCTAAAAAATGCATACACCACTAGGCAGAGAGCATGGGTTGAAATGAGAGGTCGATGGGACAGGTGCAGCTGAAAGTAACTAAAAGAAGAATTACAGAGGCAGCTGTGGCTCGTGCCTTCAGTGAATGCAACAGTGCTGGATGTTTGAGGGCTTGCAGAGCAGAGCACCTATTTTCTCTGCTTCTATTAAGACTTTTCCTTGTCCTTCCCTGGTCACAGTGTGCTCAGTGCTGTGGGTCATCTTTGGTGTCTGAGCTCCCTTTTTCCTCTGAAGCACAGAAAAGCAGTTTATTGGCTCAGGATTGCTGCATTTTGTTAGTGTTTGTGTTGGTTCCTCTTTAGTGATGTTCAAGTGACCTTCAAACAGAAGGCAGCAAAATCCTTCCTGACACACCCCAAAAAATCATGGGCACAAAGTGGCTCAGTGCAGGGGATTGTGCTGATCAGTTGTGTCCACGTGCCACTGTCTGATCCCTCCTGCTCTTCAGCAGCTGCTGATTTTTGGACTTCAGATGACTCAGGAGAAAGCTCTGGCTTTTGGATACACCAGCCTATGGTACAGGGTGTACCCAGGCAGCTCCAGCACTGGCCAGGTTCTGCCCAGGGTCTTCTGGCTGCACACTGTGGCCAGCCTGTTTCCTTTGATAAAATGATCTCACATGGGAGATTTCATCTGGTCTTGCCTGAGCCCAAGAAGGGACATGTGCTCTGGACACCAGCTGCACCAACAGACAGATAGTATGTTATGAATGTGTCCCACAGCCAGGGTACCTGGTAACAGGGGGCAGAAGTGTAGCTCACACAGCACCTGCAGTGTCTCCACCAAGCCCCCACCTTCTCGTGTTTGAGTTTTCAATTGTCCAGGTTATGCTCTGAATGGGAAACAATGGGCATTGCAGAACAGGGAGACTTGCAAGGTGCTTCATCCCAAACCTCTGGCATTGATGTTCACTAAGGAAAAAAAAATCAAAGAAGGAAAAAGTGCTGCAAACTTACACGACAAGCCAAATCCTGGGATTTATTGCTGCCTCCTGAGGGACTAGAGTAGCAGGAAGGAGCTGAACCTGTGGGTTTTTTTCTGATAGGTGGTTGCAGTGGATACTGTCTCTCCTTAGCCTTCCTGATAAGAGCTTTGTCTTTGCTTCATGCATCTGAGCTGTGTCATAAATTGTTGGGGTAATCCCATAGACCTTGTAGCAGCTTAAGTTACTGTATGGTTTTGTTGCTTCCCAAATTGCCTGGTGAAGTGGGAAGCAGCCCTCCCATGACCTTACATAACCCCACTCCTGTGTCATTTTGGCTGAGGTTCTTTGCTGTTCCTGTGCTCCCCAGTGCCTGTCACACTTGCCTCTGCAATGATGATGATTGCTGCACAGTACCTGTATGCTGTGGGGTGTCCTTGGATTGGTCTTTCTAGCCCCATTTCTTGGTTTCATGGGTCTTTCTCAAAGGGCCTCTCTGGGCCTGCCCCTGTATGACTTTCAGGCACTGGCCACCCTACTGCATCCAGAGGAATCACCAACATACATCTCCTGACTCCTTTAGATGCTGCTCTGCCCAGTGCAGGCACCATCCTCTTTGGTGTCTGCAGAGCGTCAGCAGACACTTGGCTCCAGAATGGTGCTACTATATCCATATCCCACTATCATAATGAAACCCAAGGCAGCTTCACATGGAACAAAGCCTGCCAGAAGCAGCCAATTCCTTTATTACCAGTTCTGATAGGATCACAGAGTGCATGGCAAAGCATTTCTGCTCCTCCAATGTCTCCCCACTGCCCCTCATGTCAATACATGCTCCTGGCCTTGCACACCTGTGTAAATTCAATTATTTGCAGGTACAGGCCCTGTCTACGCAATGAAGACAATAAAGAGCAAAGCTTGAGGTGGATAATCACTGTGGGAGATCTGACAGTGACACTTCGCATTTTTAAAAACTCTTTATTCTGCTGCCACCATTCAACAGCAATGTATTTCATGGACACTTCTCCCCAGATGTTCCCCTTCTCTCATTTTGTCCTGTTCTTGCCAGCTGATGGGATTGCTCCTGTCTCTCCCAGGTTGTCCTTCCTGAATGCCTGCTGAGGCACTCTCTTGCTAAACCAGCCCGTGTCTCAGGTCCTTGAGGGGTCAGAAGGCAGAGGGACTGCAGCACACATAGCACACCTGAGCTGGGGTAAAACACTTGATTGAAAAGCTCACAAACCTTCCTGGCAAAGCCTCAGATGCCCTTGGCTTTGCGAGCTGCACAGTCAGGTGGAGAAGGAGCAGCAGCCTATGAAGATGGAACACCTTCCAGAGCCAAGGGCCACTGGCCAGGCTCTGCATGGGATGGGTGCAGTCTGGGTTTCACAGGGCAGGTGGAATGAGCACCAGCCTTGTTATGCCAGAGTTTATTTGTGATGCAGAACCACTCAAGGCAGGGCATCAGGTACTGAGGAAATGCCTGCCAGCCAGCAGGGCTGGTTTTGGGTGGGTTATTAAGAAGCAGCCAAGGACCATCTATGTTTGGAAGATAGACCCATAGATGTGGTGGATGCACAAAACCCTGGCTGGGAAGACACAATGTGCCCAGAAGCTATAGAATCTGGGTGCTAGAGGAGCTGCCTGAGAGCAGCCCTTGGTCCTCGTACATATGCCATAGGAGGGGAAGCCTTAAGACAAAGGCACATGGTGGCCAGGGGCGTTTGCCCACTCTCGGGCTGGTCCATCAAGGTGAAGGAGATCCCAAGCTAAAATGTAGATGGGAGGTTTCGAGTAGTTACTAGGAAAAATTTCTTCCCTGAAAGCGTGGTCAGGCATTGGAATAGGCTGCTCAGAGCAGTGGTGGAGTCACCATCCCTGGAAATGTTCGAAAGGCATTTGAATGTGGCACTTGGGGATACGGTTTAGCAGTGAACATGGTGGCACTGGGTTCATGGTTGGACTCAACAATCTTAGAGGTCTTTTCAACCATAATGATGGTGTGATTCTGTGATTCTATCTCTGTGGCTATCCCAGACAAAGCTGAAAGTCCTGAGAGACTGAAACATCTCAGGAAGGACATTCCTACCATTTTTTTTTTGCTCAGCGTGACCCTCTCAGCCTGTCTTTGGGAACGGCAGCCAGAGAGATTGGACCCAGATGTCCCTAAATATCCTCCCTCTCTGTCCCTTCAGAAGCAGGGGACCAACACTTGGGAGCCACAAAACATGTGGCAGAGAGATAGGACTCAGTATGTGACAAAAGCAGCATTCCAAAAGAACTCGAGGGGGGGGTTGAACTGAAAGAGGGCACAAAGGTGGTAGAGCTGCTATGAGAGGAGGTGGAAAATAGCCATCAGCAGGCAATGGCTGGAGGAGGGTAGTTGCCTGGTCTAAGGCTGGTGAGAACACAACCAGTATGAACCAGTACTAGAGCTGTGGTTCCAGTCAAAACCCCTGTGTGACGTGGCCATGGAGGTGCTGGGTTATGGAGAGGTTATAGAGAGATAGAACTGGGGGAAAGGGTTTAAAACTGAAAGAGAGTTGGTTTAGATTAGTACTTAGGAAGAAATTGTTCCCTGTGAGGGTGGGGAGGCCCTGGCCCAGGTTGCCCAGAGAAGCTGTGGCTGCCCCTGGATCCCTGGAAGTGTCCAAGGCCAGGTTGGACGGGGCTTGGAGCAACCTGGGCTGGTGGAAGGTGTCCCTGCCCATGGCAGGGGGTGGAACAGGATGGGCTTTATGGTCCCTTCCAACCCAGACCATTTTATGACTCCACAATTCTATTATCTCACCACTGGGAATTTGTCATAGGAGTTTAGGAAGGGCTGAATGTCCCCAGGAGCCCAAATGATGTGCTGCAGTTTTGGCTCAGTCCAGGCTGGCAGGAGGGCTGGAAGGGGCAGGGTGCCAGAGCGGCATTTGGACTTCAGAGCTGGGGTATCAAAAGGTACTTCAAAGCCACCAGTCTTAGGTGGCCCTGGGGTTTGTGGGAGTGGACTTCACTGGACATTGGGCACGTGGTGATGAGCCTTTTTTTAGGAATCAAAGATTAGGCCTTTCCCTTTAAAGCTAAGGAAGAATGGCTGGTACCCCCAAGTGCTTGGTAAACAAATTCAGCCTGGAGAGGTAAGGAGTCAAGCTCAGATCTCATGTTGTGGTCCAGAGGGAACCAGAGTGATTTTGTAAAAATTCTGACAATTTGCATTTTAGCAAATTAGTACATTCCTTTTGGCCTGGCTTTCCTCAAGTGGGTCACTGGTTAAACTGACACAAGCAATGAGCTACTTTCTTTCTATTTATTCTTTGATTTTGCTTTTCTAGCAGGTATGGCTTCACAACTAGCACGATGAAAGAGTATTTATTGCTGGCACAGAAAACATTCTGCTCCAATAGGTGCCTGCATTTAATTTCAAACACCTCAGGATGTCCCTAATTCCCTGGCCGTGGGAAGTTGGGTGTTGTGAAATTCGGAATAAATTTTTATTAGTTCTGTAGTAGGGCTGTAGAGAAGCTGAATTTTAAATTTTAAGGTAAATTTTAAATTTTAAGGTAAAATATCTGCTTGTCCAATTGGAATAATCTGTCTTAGAATGGTGGAAATATCAATATTTTGTGTGCAAATTAAGTTATTGCAATTAAAACTTATTCAAGAAAGAAAATCTCCAAAGTCTCTAAAAGAGCAAAGAGAATATAATTTATAGACTCTAGGAATAAGGGCTGCTAAGGGCAGAGACTTGGGAAATATTTACTGCAACATATTAAAAGAAGCAGGAAGGCAACTTATTGAACCAATTTTTTTTGGTACTTGGCAGGATGATCAGAGAATTTTCTTTTGGGGAACACAAGGCAACATGGAAGCACTTGATGTTTTGTTACTCTGTGTTCTGAGGTAAGCACACTCTGAATATTTGTGATTGATAAATCAGCTGGGAAATGATTAATGATATTTGATTTCAAAATTATTGCCTTGTCCCATTAATAGGCAGTTGATAGCTTTTCTGTAGCTGTTATTTCAGGCTGCCTTCAGGTGTGGGGAAGGCTGCCTCTGATTCACATCTACAAGTTCCTCCAGCAAGCATTGATGCTATAAACTTTTATTTGTAATGAACGTTCAGGTTATGGAACATTCAGAGGATGATTTCAGAGCCGTACAGCTATCCTGCTTTCATCTTTGGAAGACGTTTAAGCAATATGACTTTTGATTCCTTAAAAGAAAAAGGATTGAGCTACTGAGCTAAGACACTGCCAAGCCATCAGCTCAAAACATGAAAAATGAAAATCTAACAGAATACTAGAAGTCAATAATGGCTTTATAGTGGTCTGTCCTCAAACAAAATCACAACTCCAGTTTCACTTTCACTGTGAGTTCTGTTTCTCAGCAGCTTTCACAAACACCCTGTAAGACAGTGCTGGACAGGGACAGCTGGACACGGTTCCTGAGGTTCTACTTCTCGCCCGGCGTGGACGTGCAGTTCATCTCTCTGTGATCCAGCGTGGCCTCACAAGCAGAGAGCCATTCCTCTTAGTCAGTGGAGGGGAGGTGTGCCTGGCATGGGCTGGTGTGTGCACTGCCTCCCTTGAGGCATGCAGCCAGCCTCGCTTCCTCTTCAGATTTCCCACAAATGCTCTAAGATACAAAAAACCCATTCTAAGGAATTTTCCCTGGTCATGTCTCTGGAAGCCACTCTTATCCTGTTCAGCTGGTCCAACACCTTGTTCTTTTTGCAGCTGGATAACTCTTTGAGCTTGATAGGCTTTGACCGTGCACGGAGAACCTGAAATTTTAGGTCAAAGTGTGCAATTGCAGGGCCTGACAGGATCATTCATTACCTCACATGTGAAATAAAATGTGGGAGCAAAACTGTGGGTACAAATTACATGTACAAGGGGAGATGCTGTTTGGGGCCAGGATACAGTCTGTGAATATGGGACTGCTCCCACAGCAGGGAGCAACCACTGAGATGAACTCACTTCTAGAGGGAGTCCAGGAGAGGCCACGGAGATGCTCCCAGGGCTGGAGCCCCTCTGCTGGGAGCCCTGGGGGTGTCAGCCTGGAGAAGGGAAGGCTCTGGGGAGACCTAGAGACCCTTCAAGTACCTAGAGAGACTCCAAGAAGCTGGAGAGGGACTTGGGACAAGGGCCTGGAGTAACAGGACAAAGAGGAGTGGCTTCCCACTGCCAGAGGGCAGGGATAGATGGGATACTGGGATGGAATTCTTCCCTGTGAGGCTTGTGAGGCCCTGGCACAGGTTTCCCAGAGAAGCTCTGGGTGCCCCTGGATCCCTGGAAGTGTCCAAGGCCAGGTTGGACGGGGCTTGGAGCAACCTGGGCTAGTGGAAGGTGTCCCTGCCCATGGCAGGGGTGGAACAGGATGAGCTTTAAGGTCCATTTCAACCCAAACCATTTAATGATTCAGTGATTATCCTTCCTGATCCTTACAATGAACTCAGCCCCCCAGGGCCAGTTTTGGCAGGTAGAGTGTGATGTCACCATCCTCCAACCTTTCGGGCCCGAAAAGGACTGTTGTGGTTTTAAGCCCAGCTGGAGAAGAATTGCCACTTGCTCAACCCCCTCTCCATTGCCCCCCTACTCCGTGGAGTAGGGAGTAGAATCAGAGTAAGACTTGTATGTTGAGATAACAAGAATTTATGAATTGAAAATAAAGCAAAATACAATAATAATAAGAGTAAATAATAATAATGATAAAAGGGAAAAACAAGTGATGCCCAGTGCAGTGGCTCACCACCCGCTGACCGATGCCAGACCTCCCTTCCTGAACACAGCACGTTGCCTTCCCAGTAACTCCCCCCAGTTTATACACTGGGCATGACGTTCCATGGTGTGGAAGATCCCTTTGCTCTGTTTGGGTCACCTTTTCTGGCTCTGCTCCCTCCCAGTTTCCTATGTGAACCTCCTCACTGGCAGACCATGAGACAAGAAAAAAGAAGTCCTTGGCTTTGAAGAAACACAACTTGGCAAAACTCCAAACCATCAGTGTGTTATCAACACCATTCTCATTCCGAATCCAAAACACAGCACTGGAACAGCTACTGAGAAGAAATGAACTTTACCCAGCTCAAACCAGGACACACTCAAATGCAAGAGCCATAGTACACAGCATGGAAGTCATGGAGCATCTTGAACCTGCTTCAGTGCTGTTTGTTCTCAAACTCATTCAGTAAATATTGATGTAAAGCTGAAGAACTTCTCCCTTTCTCCCTGGCTTTGAATGCACACACCTGACAGGGATTCTGTAAACTTCTGTTGCCAGATGAAATAGAGTATAGAAAAACAAAATGAAGATTAAATGAGCCCATCTGTCCATCTCCCCTCTAAAATGCATCAGCTTGATGGGTGCTGACCCGACAGACTAGTAACAAATCCCTGATTAGGAGGATTTCTCTGACCACCTGTTCTAGGGCTCTGCTCTTCAGATTATAAGGAGGTTTCTCCAGACACCAAATAGTGTTTAACATTTGCTGAACTTCAGGCTCAAACCTTTTTTGAACTTTCAAATTTTTTTTGCACTCACCATCTTTCATCTCCTGTTGCAAAACCAAAAATTATGTGCAATTAAGAGCCTTGCAAACACTGAAGCTGCATGAAAAAGCTCAAACCAGAGAATGCTTAGGCACTTTTCCCTGCTCTTTTTGCCTCAACAAAGAGCTACCAGGAAAAAAAGGAAAGTTTTAAGGCAGTTTTTCTTGGCAATTGCTTGCTCTCAAGCTCCTCGAGAGTTTCACATTTTTCAGACAAGTCAAGCAGAAGAGGCTAAGTGCATCCAGCTGAGGTATAGAAAACTGAGGGGTGCTGCAGCCCGTATAGAAAATAAACCCCATGAGCAATATGCTTTTAAGCAGAGGGCGCACAAAGAAGGCAAAATCTTAGGATTACTGGCAATTGATCCGGAGACAAGAGTCAATCCTATAATTTTGAGGGCTTGCTGAGTCTCTGATAAAAGACAGGGCTGTGACAGAGATCTGAGAAGGGGGAAGCACAGGGAGAGACGGAGTGAAAAATGATGTAGGGGAAGACCCAGCTTTAACTCTCGACAAAACAGCCACAATTTGCCCAGTAAAAGGATTTCCATGACTGGAAAATTTGGTCACTGGAGGGAAAAAAGGGAGTCCAGGTGCCACAGATAGGACTCATGCCATGGAAGGAAACCTTCTCAAATTTCTGAATACAACAACTATTTCAAAAATTTCCTGATGTCACCAGCACCTGGTGGTGTCTGCTTACCTAAGCTCATACAGAGGCTCTGACAAGAGCTGTAGGTGCTTGCAAAACTGCTGCTCGAACTGTGGCAAGGATGCCTGATGTGCACCCACGTGGATCAGGTGGGTGTGGGAGATGGTCCAACAAAGGCATTGGGGCCAGGAGGTGAGCAGGCACCTGCCTGCCCTCACCAGTGCTCTGCACTGAGCAGCACCACGACACTTCATCTTGCAGAGCACATTTATGCCTGCAGCACAAAACCTGTTGATGTCCTGAACTTTTAAACAAGTGTAGGCTGCCTCTCTGATGACAGTTTTTCACTTAGGTACTCCCAGCTAATGGATGATGAAGACAAATTGCCATGTTATGTAATTTAAAGTGAATTTTGCCTGTCAGCATAGTTAAAATAAATGTGTTCATTTCCACAAAATGGCTGATCTGTCACATTAACCTGAATCCTCATTGTCTCCCCAGTCGAGTCTAATAGTGGGAATTGGAGATCTGATTGTTTTAAAAAGTGAATTTATCATATCCTTAATTTCCCTCTCCCATGAAGAGCCATGTTTAATGTTTGTTTGTCTAGGTCCCAGACAGTGCTTTCCCTCAGATGAACCCAGCATGGGCAAGGTGAGGAGCTGCAGCTGCACACCCATGACGGGAGCACCCGCAGCGCTGCTGGTGCCAGGCACGTCTCACTGAGCCAGGGTTGGTGCTTCTCATCTGTTTTATCTCCAAAGCAACAGTTCTTTTCCATGCAGCCTGCCATGAAAAAGTTACCTGCATCCAGTTACGCTTATTTGTGTTAATTCTATAATTCTTTATCAGCTGAAACCTGTGTTGGTTTTCCTATTATTTTCTGTGACTGATTTCAGATTACAGACCTACTTTATTCTTTGGGCGCAGCAAAGTAAAATGTCAATGTTCTCCCCCTACTCCTTCAGCTCCCTGTTGTCTCTGATGTAGTCAAAATTAATAAAGCCCAGATATCTCCCTGTTAGCTCACAGGACGCTGGGGGTGCCTTGTCTGCTGTGATTAGTTCGCAAGTGCTTCTCAGCGAGAGGCTGCGCTGAACCCTCTGCAGAGGCGCAGGAAACACTCCACGGTTCTCGTGGTGCACCAGCACGTCCTGAGGCTCCTCTCCACACAGCACATAAATATTTCTGCTCCTGTCTTCCCTGCCTCATTATTAGCAATTTTATCATCTCTGTCTAATAACAGTCCTGCTGACTACTATTCTTTGATGAATCCTCCGTCTCCTTTCCCAGTGGGAAGTTGCTGAGGTTATCTGCATCCCAAAGAGCTGGAGAACTGCTCCTGGCAGTGGTGTCTCCCAGACTCCATTCAAGCCCTGTGCCTACTCCTGCTCCACCCTTTGGTATTTGCTCCCAAAGTGCTTTGATGGGCCCGGTGCCTGTAGGTGAGCTGAGTTCTCCCAGTGCTGCTCACTGTCTTGCTCATAGAATCATGGAATCCCCCAAGTTGGAAGGGACCAACAAGGATCATTGAGTCAAACTTCTGACCCTGCATTGGACACCACAACAGTCCCATTATGTCCCTTAGAGCATTTTCCAAATGCTCCTTGAGCTCTGGTAGCCTTGGGACTATGAACACTGCCCTGGGGAGCCTGTTCAGTGCCCGACCACACTCCAGGGGAAGAACCTTTCCCTAATATCCAGCCTAAACATCTCCTGACAGCTTCGTGCTCCCTGGTTTCTCCTGCACTGCTGTGGACACCCATCCTGCTGGCTGTTGCTGCATATTGTCATCCTGGCACTCATGAAGGTGGCTGTTGTGCCTGCAGAAGCTGCATCCGGAGCCCAGACTGCTGAAATAAACTCGTGCCTGAGGGCCAGATCTGAACCTGGGTGCTCTGCCCAGAGCAAAAGGCTAGAGGAGCAGCCTCTGGATGAACTAGAGTCCTCAGGAGCCGAGCTGAACCAAATTGCTTTTCTCCCTGGCAAACACCCTTGGTTAAGGAAAGGCTGCTTGGGTCCAGGAATGAGCGATCCTGAGCTGTGATGCATCTCCATGTTTGTCACCAGCTCTGTGCCAACCCAGGAGAGCCCCTTGGCACTCTGGGATGCATTCACACAGGTTGGGAAAACAGGGATACAACCTCACACTTCCATTATAGCCTTGCAGGATGAATGTCTAGTGGGCGTGGACAACCTGGTCTAACGGAAGGAGTGTCTGCCCATGGCAGGGGATAGAACGAGATGAGCTTTAAGGTCCCTTCCAACCCAAACCATTCCATGATTCAATGTTTCTATGAATGTGCTATGGGTTAGGGCTTTGGGTACTGCAAGATTCTCCCAGCATTGGGGCAGAGGTCTCCTCTGTCCAGGACTTGGCCCATGTCAGGAAGGTTAAAGCCACTGCAGAATAGCATGTTGATTCCATGCACAGGGCAAGTAAACAACATTTTTTTTGTTAAAATGACAGTTTATTTAATGACAAATATTTAAAATTTGATTTATGGAGTAATCCAATCCTGATCTGTCACTTGCAAAGCACCTTGCAGCAGCACTGGTGTAGCTGGAATGAGGTATGGGGGACTACAGGCTGGGAGATGGGACAGCAGGGACCTCATTGTGGGCCTGGACAGTGTCTTGGACTTTGCCAGTCCCAGCACCAGCCCACCCAACCCAGCGCTCTGAGCAGAGGGACCCTAGGTGTAAGGAGGGGTGGGGATGCCTTTTTTGCCTCTTCTGCCCTTCAGGAGATGCTGTTCACTGAGATGTGAAAAAAACAGGTTCCATCAGGGTTTTCCTGTCTTCCAACCCAGACTTCTCCTTCCCATTCTGTGTGTCGGGAGGCTGAGCCCTCTGTCTCCTCTGCTGGCTGCTTCCAGGGGCTCTCCATCACTTTTATATCAATTTCTAAGGCAAAGTGTTGTATCATAAAGTTCATACAAGTGTCCTTCCCCTCACACTAACCTGCACTCCAGATCCTGCTGTGCAGGTTTCCCTTTGCTGGGAGTCAAGCTCATTTCCTCCTGCCCTCCCTGCCCTGTAATAGGCTCAGAGACAGTGGGAGCGTGGGCTTTTCCCCTGGGAAGCCTCAGCTCTCCTGTCATAACATGAGGGCTGGTGGGGTGGCTGTGCATGGGGCAAGGGAACAGTTAAAAGGCTTTTTATTCAGTACATCTCTTCCCTCCAACAGGACCATTATTTCATACGACTTATTCCTTCCATTGAAACCTTCGAATAATTTCCCTTTATAATCAAACTTTTCTATCCCTAAATCAGTTTTATAACCACCTTATTATACCTTGAAACTCAAAATGAAAAATATCTGTTATAAATAATTGGGCTGTGCTGTGAATGCTAAGCACACCAGTGGCTTCCAGAGGACGGGATAACAGGGACGTCCTCTGCCACCACCCAGGGAAGGGGCTTGCTGGCTTAGTTTGTCTTATTCACTCTGGGGTGCAGAGAGGAGAGGGTAGGTGGTGGTCAGTCGTTGCCAAGCTCTGGACCTTCTCTGGAGGTAGCAGGAGACACTGTGCCACTGCTTTGGGTTGTGTTTGTTAAAATGCAGTGATCCTGGCACTTGTTCCACTTGAGAGCCGTGGGGTGTGCACCAGCCTTTGAGCTCAGCTGTCCCCAGAGTCTGCACCACTAAAACTGGTCAGTCCTGAGCTAAGAGCATTGCTGGATGCCTTACTGGAGTCCTTCCACCTTGCCTCTGCCCACAGGACAGCTCCTGAGTAGGGCTGTGGCACTGCTGAGCTGCTGCCCATCCTCAGCTCATCCATACCTTCCCCTGCACCAGTGTCTGTGGCATCAGGTGCTGTGAAACCTCCAAAACCTGACTGAAGATCACAGAATCACACACTGGTTTGGGTTGGAAGGGACCTTAAAACTCATCTCGTCCCATCCCCTCGGCATGGGCAGGGACACCTTCCACTAGCCCAGGTTGCTCCAAGCCCTGTCTAACCAGGGATGGGGCAGCCACAGCTTCTCTGGATCTTTGATCTCAGCAATGTATTCATCAGTCTCCAGCTGCAGTAAGCTGACATAAGGTAGGCTTTTTCCCCCAGTCTCCTCCCTGGATATCACAGTGATCTGTCTTTCCCCAGAGCAGTGTGTGCCTCAGAGAGCTCCAGCCACCTCCTCATTTTCAGGTTAGTGGCAAGAAGAAGGAATTTGTTTCTGGCTTGCAGCTTGTGTGATGGTTTTATTTAATAAATTCATAGAGACTAAGGCTGGAGAGATGCATTAGATCATCATCTGTAAGTCACAGGGCATTACATTTCACCAGGTTCATCATGTACTGCATCCAGTGACTTGGATTTCATTGGAACACATCTTTCAGGAAGACCTCTTCAGGCCACTATCACTGGTGGATAAATGCTCTTCTTGCAAAAAAGCGCCTAATTTATAATTCAAATGGTGCTGGCTTCAGCTTCCAGCTCTTGTTCTGCCTTTGCAGTGCAGTCACAGAGTATCTATTGCACGATATTTTCTCCCCCTCTAGGTGTTTATATTCGATGACAAAGTCACCTCTCAGTCTTCTTTTTTAAAAGCTAACCAGCTTGAAGCCTTTAAATCTCTGCATGGAAAGTATTCTTCCTGGCCCTTAAATCAACTTTGTAGCTTTTTTTCCACATCTTTCGGTCTTTCAACTATTTTTTTAAAATTTATTTAAGCAGAGAGCTACAGAAATACTGCAATTTAGCAGAACATGGTATTAAACTGAAGAGAGGGGAATAGACCAATCCCAGGCTCCGGTGAATGGACTTTGTGCCTGCCACCCAAACAAATAATTACGGAGCTGCAAATGAGGTGCAGGCAGCTCATTTATCCCTGGACTCCTTCAGCAGCTCCTGGTTGCGAGAGAGTGGTTAAAAAAGAAGGGACTAATGGAGCAATATCCACATTGGCGTGTTGAACACTCCACTCTCCTCCCAGGCTTCAGCTGTGGGGACATGAAGAAGATGCTGTCATAGGAGTCTGCTGAGATCTCTCTGCTAGAAACTCCTCATAAGGATCCAGCATGTCCCTGTGAGACCTGGACACACACAGACTGCATGTTGGTCTGAATTTTTGTATTTATTTTTCACTTTCCAGATGCATCATAGAATGGCTTGGGTTGGAAGGGACCTTAAAGCTCATCCCATTCCACCCCTCTGCCATGGGCAGGGACACCTTCCACTACACCAGGTTGCTCCAAGCTCTGACCAACATGGCCTTGGACATGGGACAGCCAGAGCTCCTCTGGACAAGCTGTTCCAGGGCCTCCTCACCCTCTCAGTAAAGATTTTTTCCTAATATCTAATCTAAAGCTGACCTCTGCCAGTGTGAAGCCATTCCTCCTTGTCCTGTCCCTCCAGGCCCTTGTGAATAGTCTTTCTCCATCTTTCTTGTAGGCTCCCTTTAGGTACTGGAAGGCTACAAGTAGGTCACTCAGAAGATTCTGTTTTCCAAATATTTTGTTGATAATTTAGCTTTGTGAAACTGAATCCTGTTTTTTATTTCTGTAGAAAGAATTTAATTTGCTCATCTGTCTCCAAATTGATGCTATGGAAAGCATAATCTCATACTCCACGAACCATGTGCCCATATCACAATTATAATGTTGTTTTGGAAACCAGAGAATATGAATCAAATTATTTCCCCTGTCCGGCACATTATGAGATTCCTGCACCATTTGACACTATGGACACATAGCAATTACTGAAAAGGAGATCATTACATAAGTTCTGTTGTTTAAAATGCAGGAAGGTCCCTTGTCACTGCACAGCACTTTGAGGCTGGCATAGGGTAATGCTACTGTATGTCACAGATCAATGAAAATGTGCTTCAAATGGAGAAGTTGCCATCAGAGAGCTCATCTAGGAGAACTCATCTTTGTCACTCTACAACTTTGCAAAACCATATCAAAATAACAATTCCAGTGTCTTAGGTTGCATGTTTATACTACACTAAAACCAGCCTCCTAGCCTAGATTACACTTTCAGGAATGAACTGGAAGTCGTCTCAGGAAGGGAGTCATCCTCCCACGGTAAAATTGAGAAATTTAGTTCTCTGGAAAGGTCTTCAACCAGCTGCTCAACCCTTCTGTAACTCCAGCCTGGCTCCCTGCCTCCAGATCATCCCCTGTAGGAATTGTCCTCAGAGACACAAATCCAACTGCCCTATTCAAACTTCCAACAAACCCATGTCAGAGCTCTCTATGTCCCCAGCATTACCTTGTATTGCTCATGGCAGGAACGTGGAAGAGAAAGTGTGGCAGCTGCAGCCCATTGGTGATGTCCATGGACTTCAAAGCAACCTCCTTCAGAAGACCAGGTCTCCCACTCTACCCAAAAGCGGGTCTGCCCTGTAACACTCACACTCCTCAGAGGAGACACTCAGCCTGTAGGCATCCAGTGAAAAGATGGGTTCCCCAGCAGTTTTCACTTTTACTTTCCACTGAGCTGAGATGTCTCTTCAGGAGATGTGTCCCAGGTGCCCACAGGTGATGCACAGTCACTGTGTGCAGTTCCCTGGTGTGCACAGGAGGTCAGATTTTACAAGAACAACTGTCCCCTCTGATCCAGGAATCAAATACAGTATTTAAACTAAATCTGTCGCTGGAGGGACTCCTGCATCTCATGCTCTCCTCATACTGATGCTGAGGTTTGGACTGCACCTGCAGGTCATTGACCTCCTCAATTGCTCTGGGGGATGCAGGTAAAACACACAGGAAGGTTCTATGCAGAACTGCCCCCCTGGGATCATCACACAGTGCCCCTCCCATGCTGCAAAACTGTGTGTGGTTGCAGATTTGTGATGAGTGAAGTCAAAATTCCCCTCCATCCTACCTGTGGATGCTCTTGGGGCCATCGCTGTTGTGGAGATCACCTTGTTGACTGGCAATAGTTCTCTTTAAAAACAGACTGAAAATTAGCCCAGAGATACCTGAATACCCAAAACTAAACATTCTCCAGTGTCTCTGCTGACACCAAGACAGTGAGTCAGTCCATTATCCACCACAGGTGAGGCAGGTACGACAGTCACAGTTAATATGCATGACTAATTATTAAGGAAAGGAGACAGAACACAAATGGTAAACAGTGGCTGCAGCCATTACCTCTGCTGGGAACTGATAACTGATAACTGAGATGTGTGGGACAAGAGTGTGCGTGCCCAGAGGGTCCCTCTCCTCTGCAAAACAGGGACAAAGCACATCTTGGAGTTGCTGGTGAGCTTCCCCTTATGCTTTCTAGACAATTAAAGGAGCTTAGACATAGGCACAATTGCCAAATTCAAAGACTGGAGAAACATCTTTACATATCTCACATAATCTGAATAGTATCTGCATATGCAAAGCTGATTAATCTCAGTTAAATCCAATGCAACCAAAGAAAGCATTTAAATCAGTTACTTAAAAGAACTCACTGGAAGGAGTAGTGTTGAAAACCACCAAATGTCTGGATACTGAGAGTCCTAAACCCGAATTAAATCCCACTGTTTGTTTCTGTTTACCAAGATTAGCTCATGTCTTTCCTCAAGGAACACATGGTCTAAGCAAGTTGGTATTTAACAAGAGAAGATGTTAATACCTTCAATTACAACAGCATTTCATTATCCCATTAAATTCATTATGAGAATACATTAACTCTGACTCCTTGCCAGAACACTGACAACCTCCTATTGCTCTCAGTGCTGAGGAAATAATGCTGTGTGTGGCATTAAAAACCTGATGTGTCAGGGCTCCTCCTTGTTCACTGCTCTCTGCATTAGCTATCTGGCCACTGCTTACCTGAAAATATTCAAATGTTTAAGCCAGAAGGAAAATGTGTTTTCTGTCATCCTTTCCCTGGCTGGATGCTTCGAGCTGCATGGCTCATGGATATGGATCACCTTTGTGTGTGCAATGTAACCCTGAATGCTTCTGATGCTGTGGTAGGAGTGCCCCAGAGCATCTTCAGTTGTCACTCCTCTGGTTTGGTCCACTTTCTAAAATGTCCCTTGAGATCAGCAGGAATTTAAAGCAGTTGACGCTTTGTTTTTTTCATGGACAAAACTCTGTTCTGTGACTCTTCAATATAACTACTGTTTTTAAGAGAGCTAAATTTTAGAGAATTTTGAAACAGAACAATCATCACTCATTGCAGACATCATTGTCTTTTCTATTCAACTCTTTGGAGGTGACTTGTGTCCTGCTGTGTTTATACTGGGCAGTAGCACTCTCCCCATGAGAGCATATGTGACCAGCAGAGGAAGGTCACAGATGGCTGAGGGGCTTTTTGCCACCCAAATGAGGCAGCCCAGGCATCACAGGTCTGTGTGCCAGGTGAGGCATCCACAGCACTGTTTAGATCAGGGTTGGACCCACTTCTGCTCCATTCTGAACTCAAAATTGCTTTGCAATCCAATTATGACAACAAATGGCCTTGCTACACTTGTACACCTCCCTCTCCTGCACTGAGAACAAAGGCAACAGGAGTTATTATATGAGGCTTACATGTGGAAGCAGATAAATTTTGTAAACAAACACCTCTGAAGGAGCATATCAAGGAAAAACACCCAGAGAGGCTTTGACCTTCATGCAGAAACATGAATTGAGATGTAAGGAAGGTGTTCAGTGATACATTCTCCAGTTCTAAATGCTCTACTTAACATTTGAGGAATAAAGATGTTAGCATGCTTATGAAATTGATTCATTTTAATAAAAGCCATTTTTAAGATGCACAGAATATTCTTGAAAGGAAGGCTTTTTTTTTTTTTGTGAGCTTGTCTAAAAGATATTTCTCTTTTATGATGTAGTTTACAGCTTCTGGTAAGGATCCCTGGGGTCATCCTTTTTGATCCAAAATACAGCTCTTCTCTCTTCCTAAAGACAGGTTCTTCTACTCCTGAATGACTGGGAAAGTTTTTTCTCTTGCTATAGTGCTATTCCTGTGTTTGAGAGGCATCTTGCTTTTAAGAGGGCAGTTGTGCAATTGTTTCTTTCTGACCCGAAATTTCTTGTGGTACATTTACAACATGCAATTAAAGACCTTGGTAAAAATTTTTGCACAAGGCACAGTTGTAGTGACAATGCTCCATAGTCTGCTTTCAGACTATGGCACAAAGGACAGCAGGATACAGAGCTTCAGCCTGGAGGAGGGATGAAGAGCAGAGCTGAGGCCCCATGTGGATACAGGAGGGGCCTGGTGCACTGTAGAGCCCGGAGGAGCACTGGATGTATTGGGGTAGATCTGCTTGTGCAGGTTCCACACCTTGAAAAGCCTGTCCCTGTCCTGGCCCTGAGCACACTGTGCAACTCAGTGCTGAATCCACATTTCCCTTCAGATCTTTTCTGTAAGGTTTATGTTCATCTTGACCCCTCCATGATCCGGGAAGGCAGAGGGTCCAGCCTGTTTGAGGCTGTGCAGGTCACTGGTGCTGGGGCTGTGTGTGCCTGCTGCCTTCTCTGGCTGTGGCCCCAGTGCCCTCAGGAGGCTGAAGGGACAGGAACCCCTCGGGAGCTGCTGCATCACACAGCCCTCAGTGCCACGGGAGGAGCAAAAGGGCTGCGCAGGAGGGACGGAGGGACCTGACGTGAGAGGGGAGGTGTGGACCTGGCTAATTATGTGGGTGCTGCTCTCCACAGACCCTGTGCCCTCTGCCCATCCACCCCCTTGGGCCATGTCCCAGGGACCACCTGCAGAGCACCCACCCTGGGTCCACAGGCACACGGTACTGCCACAACTCTTGTCTCTACAGACCCTCTGAGCACTGAGACTCATTAGCACCTGGTGCCCATGAAGGCACAGGCGCTGAGCTCAAAAGACCTGCACCCCCAGGCCTTTGAGGGGGACCAGGAGGTGACAATGTGTATGTTCTGCTGTGTGCAAAGTATCTGGAATTAGACAAGAGGTGTGATTTATGCTGCATAAATAAAAGCCTCTGACATTTTCTAATTGGGGTGCTGGGAACATCTCGGCAGTTCTGAGATGGTTCTGCAGTTTTGTGTAAATGCCTCATCAAAGTGGTAATGTATTCTAATTATTAGCAGAGCCCTGGCTGCCTCATGAACCTGTAATATTTTGTGGCATGTGACATTACAATGAAAATGTATGAATAACAATTTTTCATTTAAATTACTGCCTGTATGATCAATTTTTTTTAGTATTATGAGGTTTTGGGTAAATACTCCATAAATATGTAAATAACTTGTGATGTTGTTGCATTGGGTAGTTGCAGGAGGATGTGGCTCATGGTACAGATGAACCACGAGTGGAGCATTCTGAGACCCCGCTTCTTTTGGGCATGAGGCTGCGGCTGGCTCCTTCTTGCATTTGCTCCCCTGTGTCTGGGGTCCCACCCTTAGAGGACACCTGAAATACTGTCTCTTATGCTTCACCTTTTGCAGCCACTTTTTCTCCCTGAGCTGGTCTCACTGTGTCACCTGGCTGCAGAGCCACTGCTGTCTGATGTGGAAACCTTCCCAGGGATTCATCACAGTGGTCACCCTGGAGCTGCAGGACTGGGAGGGTCACTGGGCCCAGTCCTGCTGGTTTTGTGGGATAAAATCTTCTGAAGAAACTCTTCTTGCTCTTTCCTCAGACAGTCTGGCCCTGGGGATGACTGCTGCCACCCAGGGGAGACCCACCGAGCCCAAAGGGAAGCTGTGAGCACAAACTCAAGTATTTTTCACATCAACTAAAAATCAAGATATTTGTCCTGGAAGAACAAAAGATTAATTTGGTTTATCTTTTTTCTTTATTTGTTTTCTTAAATTATTTTCTACTCTTTATCCAGTTCAAAATGAGACAGAACTGGTCAATGAGGGGACAGGTTTCAAAACCCCCCATTTCCACAATTTTTTTCCATCTGGGTTTGACCCTGAAACCCTCCCTCCCCATGCTGTGCCTGCCTCTGCCAGGGCCACTCTGGCCCTTCAAGCACATGTGGTCAGAGGCAGGAATTCAGCTGCTGGGCCAGTGAGCCTTGACATAATCCATGTTCTCTGTGGTTCCTGCTGATATTTCCATGGGGATAGTGCAGCACCTGAGGCTGCTGAGGTGCAGGGAGGAGCTACAGGGACAGGACTGGACATGCTGACCCCCAAGCGTGTCCTTTCTGCCATTACCTGAGTGAGGATCCTCTTCTCCAAAATGGCTCCTGACCCACCCATTTCTGCGTCCATCACTGGTTCTCCCTGGTTGGAGCAGATGGTCCCTGGACACACATGCAGGGTGCCCTGGGGTAGGATGCTCCAGTCTTGTTTTGGTTTTGCCTGTGGAACATGAGCAATGCCATAACAGGTCTGCTGGAGGGTGGGAAGCCTGGCCAGTGGTTCATGAGGTGTCCATCTCCACCACCTGGAGAGGGAAACTGCCCTTATGTGGTCCTGTGGGAGGAGGTGAAATGTGCTGTTCTAAGTCAATTTTTACAGTGGAAATACTAGACAGGAAGTTGAGAATTAGAACCTGAAGGAGAACAAAGTGTGTCTGCACCACTGAGAGGTGAAAACGATAGCACTTTTATTAGGAAAATGGTATTTCTGAAAGAAAACAGCAGGAACACAATCTCCTGGAGGGTTTGGGGGCAGTGTGGGAGTGGTGAGAGATGAGTTTCCAGAGTGGTGATGGGCCAAAGGGGGAAAGGAGGGATCAAGAGACCCACAGCAGCAGCCAGCCCATCAGCAGCAGCCTCATGCTGTGTACACTGTCCTGCTCTGGTGCTTCCTCTGCCATGCCTGGCTCAGAGCATCTCCCTGGGGCAGGAGCTGCACAGGGTCCACCCAGAGCCCATGTTCAGCCTCTCATGCTCCACGGCCTCTGCCATGACCTTCCCTTCCCTTCCCTTCCCTTCCCTTCCCTTCCCTTCCCTTCCCTTCCCTTCCCTTCCCCTCCCCCTCCCCCCTCCCCTTCCCCTTCCCTTCCCTTCCCTTCCCTTCCCTTCCCCAAGACATTGAGGGGGATGGGACTCCACAGCTCCCGGAGCAGCGGTCAGGGAGGTCCTGCTCTCATGAGCCAGTGGCTCACAGTGTGGTACCCGTGTGTGCACACAAAGCCATGGCAGCTGGAATTCATTACAGCACAGCCTGCTCTGCTGGAGGTCCCAGCAGATGTTGTTGAGGGTCATCTCCCCCAGTTACTGCCTGCTGCTGTGGCCTCTGCTGCCTCCAGAACCTAGGGGTGTCCTGTGGTCTGGTTCCCTACTCTTTGCTCTCTGAGCAAAGAGGATGCTGGGGAAAGATGGGGAGACCTCACCTCTGCAAGCCCATGCTCCGTGGGATGAACCCACAGAGCAAGGACCAGTGACCTGCCCGTGCCCTGGGACCAGCTGGCAGCAGCCCTGGGGGCACAGAGGGAACAGGGGCTGTGCCAGGGATGTGTCAGGTACCCCTGGCAGCAGGGAGGTGCTCCGCAGGGAGCACAGGAGCCTCCTGGCAAATGAAGAGAGAAGGACTGTGCTGATTAATTATTTAGATTAGAGCAATCCAAAAGAGTTTAAAATATGCCTGGAACACGGTGACTTAACAAGTGTACCTCGGGGGGTGACGGTGCTGTCTCCAACCCCCCCCTTGCCTGGCTGGCTCGTGGAGGGGCTTCCTTGGTGCTGGGGAGGCTGAAGCGGCCACAGCCCCTTCTTCTCCCTGGGAGCAGCAAACAGAAGAGGTTTTCATTTTTCTCTGCCTGAGCTCTGTAAGCAGCTCAGAGTGTGACTGGAAAAGCAATGGAGCTGGGAGAGGGAATCCCACCATCACAGAGTCTCAAGAGAGGGAATATTTGATGAAGCTGAGTCCTGTGAAGAGAGAGCAGAGGCTGTTACCATCACAGATACTTCAGCACAGATACCACAGAAGAAAGAAGTCGGGCTTTGTAAAGAGTCTTTGTATTATTTCCTGCCTCTACAAATTCACTGAAGTGAAAATGAGGCATTTTTTTTAAGAGTGAGGGGAAAAAAAAAAAGAAAGGCAGGAGAACAACTTTCTACTGAAAGCCTGGTGCTGTGCTTTAACTCTTTCCTAAGCTCATATGCCAAAAACAGGCTGCTCGTGGGCTCTCGGGGCTTCAGTGCAGAATGGATTTTCTTTAGCAGAACCCTAGTGAGCCAATCCTCTCACCAGATGTACCTTTTGGGCTGCCAGAGGGGAGGTCTGCTCACTCTGGGTGGAATTAGCACAGAGTGGCTGCACATGAAAGACACCAAATGCCATCGATCCCAGAGTCTCTGCAGGGCCAGGGAAGAGCAGGAGCTGTTCTTCAGCCTGACCTGCCACATTTTACCAGGTGGCACCATCCTTCCCTTCATGATTGGCATTATTATGACTCCTTTTCTCCAGCTATGACTGTGCCAATCTCTGCTGTGCCAAGAGCTCTGCTCCTCTTGGCATTGAGAACTTTCTAAGTTTGAGCCAAGGCTTTTGTTCCCCTTGCAAGCATCACAGATGAATGAAGCGCTCCATTCCTTCCTTTGTTTTACTTCTTCCAGAGTAGGACCACTCTGGCTTCATGCAGGGAAGGGAAGAGCAGGAGGAGAGGGAGCACACGAGCTGTGTCACATCATGGAGAAGGGGATGTGCACGCACAATTCTGCCTCCTGTTCCCAGGGAACTGCCTGAACAAATGGCTCATGATTTGCCCTGTTACCCTTGGATAAGTTGTCAATCATCCCCTTAAACACTTGCACCTGCACATTGACAGCTGTGGAAAAAATCCCCCAAAATTGTTTTTTACCTGTGTTTTTTAACAGGAACCACAGGAGGAACCAGATGCTGTTCCTTGATGTGGTGGGTAAGAAAGGCCACTGAAAATCCTGTTGGCACATCCTGGATTTTTGGGAAAGCCCCCATGTTCTGGGTGCAATCCACTCCTGTTCATCCCCTGCATGTTTACATTGTGATGCTTCCTGTGGCATTCTCACTCCTCTTGTAGGATTGCCTGACCAGGAAGGGATAAGGATTTTCTCCTTAGCCTCTAGTTGCTGGGACATGGCCACAGGTCTGGTACGGCAAGAAAGTGATGTACTGCCTAAATGACAACCCTCCGACCTACAAATAACACCTGACACTTCAGACCAGGGATGCTACAATTCATAGGGCCATGAGATTAGAGGATGTTTGGAAAAAAAACCTTTAAGTCCCATAAACTTTACACATTTTTATTTATTGTAGAAAATTCTACATTTTCTGCATACATATTTCTCTGTACTTACATATTTCTCTGTACTTACATGCCTATAGGATTAGATGGGATGGCTTTACACTGAGAGAAGAGAGATTTACATTTGACACTAGGAGGAAATTCTTCATTAGGAGAATAGCTGGACACTGGCACAGGGTGCCCAGAGAAGCTGTGGCTGCTCCATCCCTGGAAGTGCTCATGGCTGGATTGGATGGGGCTTGAAACAACTTGGTTCCTCCAAGGGAAGGTGTCCCTACACGTGGCAGGGGGCTTCAAGGTCTCTTCCCACCCAAATGATTCTGTGTTTCCATGATACCTACATATTCTACACTTCTTCCTGAGGTGGAGCTGGCATGTGAGAGTAGCAGGAAGGTATGGCTGGACTCATCCACCCCATGTCAGCATGCAGGGCACAGCAGCGAGCACTGAGAACAGCCTGCAGCAGCCCATAGTATGCAAATTGCTGATAAAAGTCATGTTAAAACTTTCTAGACAGCAAACCCCTGTGCAGAATGCAGGAGGGCATGTGAACCTGCTGAGAGGGCTGCTCTGGGTCAGCTGGCCACGCCCATTTTTTTCCCATGGATTGTTGTTTTGCATGGTTGGACCTTCAAAAGCTTTCATGGAAAAATTCAAGGCCAGATCAGATGGAACTCTGAGCAACCCTGTCTAGTTGAAGATATCCCTGCTCACTGAATGGGGTAGGACTAAGTGGCCTTTAAAGGTCCCTTCCAACCAAAAGTGTTTTATGATTCGACGAAGAGATCTTCAAAGAAACCAGCATGTGGAGCTCCCATTCCAGACACATCTGAATCTTAGACACTTCCTTGTGAATCTTCCATATCATAAAAATAATAGACATGTAAATTAAACTGTCCTGAAGGCATTTGGCAGAATGCTAACGGGGAACTGTGAGGCAACCATCCTCCTTGCCAGCCTGTCAGTGCCAGAGATGAGTTGAAATGAACTGTTTTCAAACACCTCCTGAGCAGGGAGAGGGGACAAGGTCGCTGGGACCTTTGGAAGCTCAGAGGGATGTGGCTCCTCCTCCCCATTGCTGCAGTGCTTCTCGGTGGAGCAGAGCTCCAGCAGAGCTACGTGCTGACCCCTCAGCTGAGACCAACACTCACCACAGAGGGATGGACGTGACTCCACAAGCGAAGCTGCAGGAGTGATATAGGAGAGATCTCTGCTTCCAGTTCCTGCCCATCTCTCTGTATCTCACAATCTCTAGATATAGTTGGGCTGAAATTTATTGAAAACTGTCCTGGTTTTGGCCAGGACCCTGATGTGATTTGATACACCCTCATGTCGTTGCTGGAGTGGGGGAAAGGGACTCAGGATTTCAAGAAGAAGGGTGGGGCTTCTGGTTGACAAAATGCTGCTGGAGGAGGGAAGCTGTAAGCCCTTGTTCATTGTCTGCCCTTGCTCACTGTCTTGGGGCCCAGGGTGAGCATTTTGCATGTGAATCACTCTCTCTTTTGTATACTTCAGTTATTAATGTTGTTGTTGTTATTGTTTCTTTTCTTATCTCATTGCTGTTTCCAGTAAATTGTTCTTAACTCATGATCTTCACCTTTTGTGGCTCCAATTCTCAACTCCATCTCACCAAAGCAAGAAGGGGGAGAGGAGGGGGGAGTGAGAGAGCAGCATCTGGTTTGGGACAGTCTTAGTATGGGCACTGAATTGGGGAGTATCATTCCCAAACCACAACAAAACAAAAAAATTTTGAAAAGTTCTGCAAAAAAATGTGTCCAGGCATTTTTGGCTCTGTAACAGTGAACAAATGGGCAGTTTCTGTTTTTCACAGAAGATTGTGCGTCTCTGTTGTTACTGATAATCTAAAACTTTCTCCATTTTGGGACTCTCTGATGCCATGCACTCAGCCTTCCAATGGGAATAGAGCTGCTGCCAAGTTTGAAGAAAGTTGTGTCACAAATAACAGAATTATGAACCTTTAAGCACGGGGCACTGACCGTGTTCTGCAGCTCCTTTTCGTCCTTACTGTAGTTCTTTTCATGGGTTACAGCTCAGCAATAGGGCCATGAGGACAAAGGAGTTGCAGACAGCTCTGCTTAACCAGAAAGGATAATAACCTTCCAGTGGAAGTTCCTTCAGCAGAATGGTTGAAAGGTTTGCCAGTCAATTCCCTAACACCAACTTCCCATCACACTCATGGAGGAAGAGTAGCTCGCTTTTTTGGTTGGGGCTGCACTCGTTGTTCCTATTATAGCTGAACCCGGCCAGATCCCAGGGGATCTGTCAGAATAGTTCCTTTGCTCCATGCAGTGTGGCTGTAGGGGAAATAGATGCTCCTGGTCCCTGAGAGCAGCATTAGGATCTTGGGAATAGCAAAGTGAAGCACTTAGATGTAGGAAAAGCCAGCACTGAGGTTGTACAGGAAACGTAGGATAACACTGCTCCCTGGGGTAGTCTCCAAGCTCCCTCCAGGAGGCTCACTGATACACCATTTTAACATTGATCCTCATTTTTAATTTATTCACATCTGAAATCTCCCCTTTACTATTGGTTTTCAGCCTGTCCTCAGGTGGAGTCTGGGAACAGTGATCCTCTGTGGGAATGGACTGTGACACACTATCATCCCCAGGGGTACCCACAGTCCTCACCAGGGCAGGGCTGAGGTTCCTTCTGCAGGAGGAGATTACATTAATAAACAAAAGCCAAAACTGCAAACCTTAAATGTTGTGCTCAGGAGCAGGCTATGGACCCTGCTTGTATCTCTTCCCCTGGGCTTGGGCAGGACTCTTCTTCGAAGCACAGGAAAGCTCTCCCTTCCCTGTGCTGCTGATCAGGGTGTGCTGAAGAGCTGCCTTTGAAGGGAGCCCTGAAAGGGAGATGTACCCCTCCAACATGCCTGTGGTACAGCTCTGAGCGTGGGATGCTGAAGCAATGTTTTATTAACCATCTGCCAGGTGGAGAGGTGGTCCCTGTGGCATGTGGGTGCACTGCAGAGATTAAATCAAGTATGGTGCAGGCTTAAGATTATCACAAACACATCTTCTCTTTGGCCAGCCTGGGCATTCCCTGCATGAGCAAGCCACCCTCCGAGTGGTCTTGTCTCTCCCCAGGTCCCTGGCAATGAGAGCTGCATCTCTACCATCTTTTCCCCATGTTCCATCTCTGCCCAGTCTGGAAACAGGTCACAAGTGGCTGTGCTGTTGAGCTGGGGAAGACTGTCTAGAACTCGTTACCAGGCTCTCCTTCCCCATAGCCACAGCCTGGTACCATCTGGTCCCCACCATATGTCCCAGAACATGAAGAGTGAAAAGCCTGGATGGAACAGCCAGCCCAGAGCATCCCCTACTCAGCTCCATGTGGGTGAGAGAGGGGATTTAGCAGAGTAATAGAATCACAGACTTAGAGAATATGCTGAGTTGGAAGGGACCCACAAGGACCATCAGTCCAACTCCTGGCCCTGCACAGACACCCCAACAATCCCACCCTGTGCCTCAGAGTGTTGTCCAAACACTCCCGGAGCTCTGGCAGCCTTGGGGCTGTGCCCACTGCCCTGGGGAGCCTGGGCAGTGCCCAACCAGCCTCTGGGGGAAGAATCTTTGCCTGAGATCCAACCCAACCCTGCCCTGACACAGCTCCAGCTCTTCCCTCAGGTCCTGTCTCTGGTCACAGGGAGCAGAGATCAGAGCTGCCCCTCCACTGTACCCTGGGAGGAGCTGCAGCCTCCAATGAGGTCTCCCCTCAGTCTCCTCTTCTCCAGGCTGAAGAAACAAAGTGACATCAGCTGCTCCTCATAATGGTTTCCCCTCAAGACCCTTCACCAAAGAATAACCTTGTTGGTTGGAAGGGACCCACAAGGATCATCGAGTCCAACTCTAACTCCAGCTGCAGCAGAGCGGGGTGAAGACTTGTCTCCATGGTTGGGATCTGCACTTTGGTCCCTGAGCAGGGCAGCTGGTGTTACTCCCACGGGTTTTGCTCTTTGTCACTTGTATTCCACGATCATTTATTTTAGTGCAATTGCAGAGCACATGGGCAAATTCCTCTGTAGAATTGCCATCTCCAGCACTAAGCTGCTGCCTGTGTGCGGATGGACAGGTACAATAATATGGAAGCTGACTTTGAGTGATAAGCTGTGGGGTGAAAATTGAGTTAGAAAAAAAATCAGCTTTCACTGTTGTGCCAAAACCAGAGGAGCAGCAGAAATCATGAGCAGCCCCATCAGCCCTTCCATGCACAACCCAAGGTAACATCCCATTGCCAGACCTCACAGTCAGCCCTGGTGTTTGGTATCAAGGAGATCTGAGCACTTCTCTGGGGTTAAGCACGGGCTGAAGTGCTGTGTTGAGTGGGACGTGCAGCGGGAAAGCTCCGATCCTGCAGTGTTACATCACAGACACTGCTGTGTGTTTTATGGACATGGACAGGCTCATGTTTCCTGTGCCTCTGCTCCATGCCAGGGCTCAGAAAACTGATCCTGTGACAAGGATGCTCTCGGCCAGCCTTCAGAGACCCCGAGGCAAGTCTTATCTGCAGAGACAGATGAGGGTTTAAAATTGAACTGCAACATAAAATTCTGCAGAGAGCTGTCACATCCATGGTGTTTTATCATGACATCTCTCTGTCAAATGCATTGCTACTGTTTAATATCAATCACACCAATGAATACAAGTTTTATATACATTTATGCAAAATTTCAATTTCTGCTTCCATTTGCTCAGGTGTTGGAAATCACATTACTTACATTTTTCAATAGCAGCCTTGCTTTTTTTTCTGTAGTAGAACTATCAATAGTTTGATGTATTTTTATGTGGATCACTTTCTCAGTGAAAATATTTGTAAAGCTTTATTCTCATATCACATCTACTTCAGCGTGGTGCAGTCATAAACAACTGTGGGGAGGATGAACTTGACATGATCCTGCACAGGTAAGAACACGGGTGCAAACAACTCCCACAATCCAAACTTCCTCAGGTCAGGAAGAGGAGGGCAATAACAGGGCAGGAGAAAGAGTCAAAAAGGGGGAAGTGAGGACTTTAAAACAAACTCAAAGCAAACTTTAAAGCAAACCCAAAGGGATCAGGAATAAGGACAATTAGCTACTCTAAGCCTTGCTCCATTACAGTGAGACCTCACCTTGTTCCTTCCCACAACCTCTGGAAGGCCCAGCTCACCCCTCGGCTGCGTGAGAGGCTGGAGGAAGGCGGCTGTGACTCGGAGGGCAGGTTTCCATTCACACCCTGCCTGCTGCGCCCAAGAGCTGAGCGAGGAGGGATCTGGCAGCAAAGCACTTGGGATTTGCTTGGAATGGCTGCCTGGCATGTATCTGCCACTGTCGCTTCCTCTTCAACCAGACTGGGACCATGTCCTCAAGAAGGAATTTATCTGTCTGTTGCATGCAGAACCTGCATCCTCTCCACTGCCAGCTGTGCACAGTGAAGGTGCAGCCCCATGACACACCTTGGCTGCAGGACAGCAGCTGATCTCAGCCGCTGGCCACTCCAAGCTGGGGCCTACTTGTACAGCCAGAGAGTGACAATCTCACTGCCAGAGTGGAGCACTGCCACGGTCAGGTCAGCTGATGGAGCAGCCCCCTGCCTTTGTTGCATTTCAGCCTGCAGCTGCTGCCACAGAGGGAAGGTGAGGGGTGTCATGAACATGCCAAGTGCTGAGGTGCGGCTTGGCTTACACCTCAGACCACTGTGAGCCCAAAATCCATCACTGGATTGACACCTCTGTGGCAGCAAAGGAACTGATGCAGACCTTCCAAATGTGTTTCCCAGTTCAAGGGTCCTGGAGGCAGAGAGAAGCCTCCAATAGAAGGTGTACAGTCCTCTAGCTGTAGGAAGTTATCACAGAGCCACCTCAGTGCCCTACAGGGTTTGTTTGGTCATTATATCCTTACCTGTAGCAGAAGTCTCCTTTGCCAGCAAGTTTCTTCCATGGAAGTAGAAGTTGTTGCTGTTGTTGTTCTTCTTCTTGACCACAGATACTATTTTTACTATTTGTTGGTTGCATTTTTGGTGCCCTGGAATTGTTCTGGGTACTTGTTCTGTGGACTTGGTGGAAGACAGACAACCAGATCCTCTGCATCTCCCCTTGGTTCTTCTCCAAGGATGGCACAGGTTTCCCCATGTGTGGCTGTTCTGTCAAGAAGGTGAATTCTGCTGGGTGCCTCAGAGGCCACTGTATGTCAAAGATGCTTCCTTATCCTCCTGAAACAGCTTAGCAGTGGTCAGAACTCCAGGAGGAGAGAAGAACACTTAAGATCCCCAAGAGCTGCAGTTCATGCCTCTTCATCAGCAGGGTTCTTAACAGAGTAGTGATCATGTGTTTAGTGTGGTTAGTGAGACATGCAGAGCCATTTGGTGTCTGCTCTTCCAGTCATGCAGGCAGAGCACAGGCCATGCTAAACATTCCAGGGCCGTGTAAGGAGATGATAATTAGGCAATAACACGCAACCAGGGCTGTCAAAGGTGAGACCAGAGCAAAGCAAGGCAGATGCTGCCGGAGGCTGAGTCTGGGCAAGGAAAAAGGATTCTCTCTCTCAGCAGCCTTTATTTCATTGATTTCAGTAGGATGGTTATGACGAGGCAAAGCCAGGCCATATGTTTACACAATCAACAGCTGCAACCCACCTGCTGATCCCTAAAAGAGAAACATGAAGATCATGAGGTAGCCAACTATGGGGAAATCCAGGTAGACTTGGGTAAGGCAAAGCTTCTGCCTATCCAGGGGTTTCTGCAGGCTGGGAGACAGAGGAGGGTTTGCTGCACACGGGAGGCTGCAGCACTGGGAATTTGCTGCAACTGGTGCTCTTTGTCCTCATGTTGGGTCTTATCACCTGATTACATCAAAGTGTGCATTGTTCACCTAGACCCAGCTGACCAGGCAGTTGGACCTCTTCTCCTACTGCTCCATACTTGGCATCTTGTAGATTTTGTCTAACAAGCAAACTGCTCTCCTCCCACCCATCTCCATCTCCATCATCTCCATCTCCATCTTTCTCTCATCATCTTACTTCCCTGTGGTTCCAGTGTTTAGAGCTGTCTTTGCAAGAATCCCTCCATCACACTCTTGTGTGTTGAGAATTCTCTGCTTGTTTGGAGATCTGCTATTTTTGTCCAGCACTTGGCATATTTACACATGAGCTTTACCAGCATTGGCTGGAACTGGTTTTAATCCAAATCTGTAAAGCCTGATTGTGCCTGGGCTCTCTATCCTATCAGCCACACGTGTGCTCTCCCCTGCAAATGAGAACAGATTTGTTGGGCAAGGGCTATGTTCCAGAACACTGTGCTGACTGGCCGTGATAATATTCCTAGCCCTTAATTCTTTATTAATTCAATCCTGTATCAGCTTTGCTGTTTCTGTGCCAAGGACTGATATCACCGGAGGATGTCACCCTGCAAATTCAGCCTCAACACATTAATTTCTACTAAGCAACTGTGCTGGTTTAAAAGTTAACCAGCAAGGCAAAATGAACTCAATTCAAAAGAGAGATTTATAAGTCAGAATAACAATTTATTAAAATAATGCAATAAGTACAAGTATACAGACAGACAATTGGTTTTAACCCACAAAACCCAAATGTACAAACCCAGCACCCTGGGGTATGAACAAAAGTGGTGTACCTTGGCCCACCCCCCGAGTCCAAAGCAAAGGGAGAGGGGATAAAACCTGCTGGTGGGAGAGCTGCTGCAGTCTGGTCAGAAGTGGTGATTGCAGTCCAGTTGAGGGTGGTGGTCTCAGCCTGGTTGGGAGCAGCGGTGGTCTGCTGTCTTCCTCTGGGTCCCACGAGAGAGCCCCAAGGCTCTGAAACTCCCAGTTATATACTCTCCAGTTCAGGCGGGAGTGCTCAGTCCCTCCCTCAGAGTAGGGAATTCCATAAAAGGGCATGTGGATGCTCAGTCCCTCTTATCAGAGCAGGGAATTCCATATAAGGATATCAGAGCGGGGAATTCCATAAAAGGGTACAGGAACATCTTCCCACCTTGCAGGCCTCTACTGACAGCAGTTTTTGGGAAATGGCATGGAGGCTATAGAATACACAGTTTTGGGTTACACCCATCCAGGGATGAATTGGTCCCAGCCGTTCTAACCAGGACAGCAACCCTGTGTTTTTCTTCAGTCACCCAGTGACATATTGAATTTGACCCTCTTTTTTGCTTTTCATAAGCATCCAAGTATAACTGCTCCTATGTCCTTGCTGGAGTGTGTAACCATTGTTTCTTGGGAATCTATCTCTCTGGGGTGATGGTCAACTCTTTCTCTCGATGCACAGACTGTAGATATGCTACTGAACCTCAGTTTTCCCTGAGGAATATTAAAAACAATTAGCAAGACACGTGTGTGTGGGGGTGTGTGTGTTCAACTACTGATGGTCTTTCAAGCAAGTTCCCTGACACCACCACGAGAAGCTGCCTCATCTCTCTCTTCATCTTGCTCTCAAGGGCAGGTGTGTGTCCTGCTGGAGGTGTGGAACCAGGACATTGCCTGCCCTTCTCTGGGTCCAGCTCCTTCCCCACTGCCTACCCTGCATCCCTCTCCACATCACTCCCCTTGAGAAACCATGGGTTTTGTTGTATCAGTGTAACAGGGAACTTTTTCTTCCATTTTAATCTTCCTGGACATCTGTGCTGTTTCTGCAGTCACTCTCTATATTACAACTTTCACAATCTTTTTATTAACCTCTGGCAATTGTCCTTGCAGGTGCTTAGGAAGCCCAAATGGGACTGGGGCCACCCAAGCTGTCCTGTGGCAATGAGCTGGGGCTTAGCAATTGAAGCTGATCCTCCTGGCACTGTAATTACATTGTGGAGACACTTGAAAGTTTCTGTTGTTAAATATTTAATGCTGTAGGAGAAATAAGACCCTGAATGTGAATTTTATGATGAATGTCTTGCTTGCCTGTGGATGTGCTGAGAGCCTCCACTCACCTTCCAGACACAGTGACCATGAATATTCATCCTGTTCCCTCCAGGGCTTGTCTCCTTTGTGAGGCTGCCAGGAGCTACACACTGGGAGCTCAGATAAGCAAGGAGGATAGTGGGGCATTTAGAGGGACACAGGGTGTGCAGAGAGTGACTGTCAGAGGGGGATGATGTGATAATAATTGAGAGCACCTCGTTTCAGATGGATCAGCGCTTCTCAGTGCGTGCCTGCAGCACAGGAACAGACCAGAGACAGTGTCTGTCTGGAACAGGGGAGATGGGCTGTGCAGGTGGCAGTGAGTGTGGGCTGAAAGGGTGCAGTGGGGTCCTCAGCTCCATGTTCAGCCCACACTGAAGGAAATGGTCATTTATGGTGGCTGCCTGGTCCTAACTCTAACTGGTGTGGTGCTACATGTCCTTTGGGCTCTGCAGTGAGGGGAGAGGGGCATGAACATAAGGCAGGGTTGGGCAACCCCCTTCCATCCCTTCTGCTGGGTTCCTTGGCAAAGCCGCAGCAGTGACTTTGTTTAATGGCAGCTCCAAAGACTGTGAAATGGGTTTGCACCAAATGGAAACCAAACCCTTGGGCTGTGTTTGCATCGGGGTTGGAACCTGTGGTTGGTGCGAAAGGAAGGACGCTGCCTCAGGTCCTGGTGCCAGTTCAGCACGACGAGGGAAATGCCCCAATTTCACAGGAGTCGGGAGTCAGGAGCGGTGCCGAACAGCCCCTGGGAGATGTAGTTCCCATGTACCCCCCGGGCAGTGAGATACCCTGTGGTGATTGGTCAAGGCAGTCACGGGTTACTTTGAACCCATGTATGTAAGGTGTTGCTCGATTTGAATAAAAAGGATTTGGCTGTGAACCCCCAACCAAGCTAGCTGGGTCTGTGTAATTTATTCACGTATTATATTAATATGTCACACACCTTTGTGAATTTTATTTATGACCCTCATTTTTGTCCTCTCTTGCATTACTCCTCCTTCATCCAGGGAAGCACCTAAGGGATATTTCTGCCAGTGCAGGGGGCCGTGGCTCAGCAACTGCGGACACTGGGCTGTTCCAAAGTCAGACTTTTCAGAGACTGGGCTCATCCTGCTCAACAAAGACAGAAGAAATGAGGATGAGTCTTGCTGGATGGTCCTCAAACAAAACTGACAGGTACTCACAGTCGTACCATGTCCCAGGTTGCTGCGGTGGAGAGGGGTCTTTCCCAACTTTGAAAGTTGGAGAGTGATGTCACTCTTTAGAACAGCCATTGCTGCCATTGGCAGCTCCCCTTGGGAGAGCTCCAGTGGGACAAGTGTCTGCTGCTTCCTCTGTGATCAGAGGAGAGAATGAGACAAATTTCTGAAATTAAAAATTTTGTACACAGTAAGAATTCCCTGAATATCTGATTGCTGAGATAAAAAATCACCAAGAAACTTTCAGAAACTGCTCAGCTTGTGATTTTCTTGAGTTGTCTCCTTTGCACTGACAGCATTTCAAGGGAACTATAGGTTTCCTACCTCCAGTTATTTTTCTTCCAAAAAATCTAAGTTTTTTTTCACAGAGAAAAGGTTATGATAGCCAAGTCTGAATCACCCTTAATTTATCACAGACACCAGCTTGTCCTAGCTGGGGATGCCAGCTTTGGCAGCCAGCCCTCTGACTGATAGAGTCACCACTGCTTTACAAGTATATGAGCAGCGAGTGCAATTCTGGAGGAAAGGAGGCACACTGTGTTATCCAGCACAGCCAGGTTGATCCCTAAGCAGTCTTGCTCTTTTCTGTTCTTGTTAAATGCATTAAGTCCTCCAGCACTCACACACTGCACTGACACAAGTACCTTGGGTTAAAAGGGTGGCTTGGTGGCTGGTTGGTCCTTCACGTCAGCACTTGTAGACACATAGGAACAGAAAAGGAAACAAAGGGATTTATCTTTCTCCTGGTCCAGCAGGTATCTGGAAAGCCTGTTGTCACCCCATCTGTCATCTCCCTGGGAGGCCGACTCTGGTGTGCTGGATGTGCTTCGGTTCTGCTGGAGGAAGTGCTGTGACTTGGGGCTCCCCCTCCTCCCTTCCCACCATCCTTGGCTTTAGAAATGCTGCTGGTGTGGCTGTATGACCTCCTGTATCCTATGGTCACCAGACAGTCTGACACTCCTCCTGCAGCCTTTGCAGGCAGGGCTCTCCCAGTCCCACCACCATAGTGTAGCAGCAGTTTTTTCCAGCAGTTTTCTTCCAGGCTCTCTTTGCACCAGTGGTCCAGAGTGGGGCATCCCCTGGCTTGGCTTGCACCCCAGGAAACAAGTTGCATTGGAAAGGGATTGGGATGTGCCCCCTGCCCTTTGAGCAGAGCCCTGCTTGGCTGTGTGTGACATCAGCACTCAGCCTTCAGGCGAAGAAGAGAACAGGCCCCTTCTCATGCTGACAGAGACTGCCAGAGCTGATGGATGGGTGGACACAAAGAGCACCACTGGCTTGGAAAAGACAGAGGAATGAAGGTTTCTGAGTACGGAGAACCTCAATGCCAGTAAGCAAAGGTCTGGTGACCTTAAAGGATGCAGTGTGGCAGTGACAGGCAGTCAGAATTGTGTCTTCAGCAATAGCATTTATTTTCCCATTCCTCAGCAGTCACAGCACTGCCCTGGCTGGGGAATGTGCGTGACTGCAGCTGTTTGCACACTCAGCTTGTGGGGGTGCCCAGGAGGCAGAGGGCTTTGGGAGCCTGCTGTGGGTGCACAGAGGGGCTGCTTCCCCAGAAGCAGGTTCCTGCTCCAAGGTGGGGGGATTTCACCTGAGGGTTCACATCTATTGCAGCAGCCTGCCCTGGGCCCTGGACAACAAGTGTGCAGGAAGGACACTTCTGCCAGAGTTGGCAGGATGTTTTCATATGGTGTGAAAGTGGAGAGGGGAGTTTCTGAGGCCACATCTGTGCTGCTACAACTCCTCTTCAGGAGTCCAGCTACCCCCTTGTTTTCATAGAATCACAGAATCACAGAATCACAGAATGTCCTGAGTTGGGAGGTACCCACAAGGATCATCCAGTCCAGCTCCGGGGCCTGCACAGGCCCATCCCCAACAATCCCACCCTGTCCCTGAGAGCATTGTCCAAATGCTCCTTTGAGCTCTGGCAGCCTCGGGGCCGTGCCCACTGCCCTGGGGAGCCTTTGGCTTTGCCCCTGGTGAAGGGCTCACACAAAGAGGGGAATCACACAGAGAGGGGAATCACCTGCTTTGGGCAGACAGAGCTGTGGGCTCCGGGTGTGGTTTTGGGTGACTCCACCCAAGGGTGAATGCCGCAGAGATTACACTCCGACTCAAGGTTAGTTTTGATTTATTATTCCCGGGACCCTTTAGCACAGCAAAGCTTTTTGAGTTCACTGCAACAAGCGCTCCTTGTTTTATGACCTTTATAAATCACCTGAGTGTGCAGAAATGTAGGAACAGAAAATGTTATTCTGGAATAAACAATCTGTAACCAGTGAGGCAAAATAATCAATATTCATAAGATAAAGTACCGGTGTAAAGTGAGCAATGATAATAATGAGGAAAAAGAAAAAAATCAAGAGGTAAGACTCCCAAAATCTTACTGCCTAAAGAAATGGTGCCTAAAGAGTTGCTCTGGACTGTGTAGCTTACTGAAGGGCAATGGTCAATGACCCTGGATGCAGCTGGGTGTTCAGGATAGCTCCTTGGTTCAGTCTGATCCATGTTGGATGTGCAAAAGAGTGAACCTGAAGTGCATTTGTCTAGCAGGGTTGGGATCATGCAGGAGAGATCAGGAACATGAGATGAGAATGGGGTGAGGAATAAGTGAGGGGATTTCAGCCTGGGAAGACACTCTTGGTGACACACTGCATGAGGTGTGGGCAGGATGACCCTGATGGAAACTGTAGAGTCATCTGAGGGGGGGAGAGAGTGAGGGAAATGGTCTGCAGAGTTTTTCAGAAGCACTAACAACTCCAGTGGTAGGTGGGAAGAGGGTAGAGACATTGCCAGTACCTCTGTGCTACTGGCATTCAGCTCCATGGACACTGGGAGGAGGAGGGCAATTCATCTGCCTGGTCTGGGACAGGCTGTATGGCCAAGAGTTCTTGGCCTTTATGTAGCTCCTGCTTCTGGAACCCACCTTCAGTTGAGGTCCCTTCTTGCATCTTCTCCAGAGCCTAGGACTGGTCCTGGGCATGACAGGGTGGGAAGACACTGGTGAACAGGGGCCTTTAGGGAAGGGATTAAGCAAAGAGAAGTTCTCTGTGCAGAAGGACTGCCTGGAGGAAAACCATGGCTGTCAACTAATGAGTTGGGTGGGAATCAGGCTTGGATGAATTTGGGCAAGCACCATCCAGAGCAGGATGTTGAGGGCTGGGTGTTGATGTCTGAAGCCAGGCTAACTGGAGCAGTACAGAGGCAGCAGCCTTGTGGTGTGAATATCTCCAAGAGGAACCAGGCCCCCTTGCTTGGTGTCAGGTGGCTGTTTCCTTCCAAGTGTAACGTGTGAGACAGCAAAAAGCTGTTGCTGAAGGAGCATCAAGTTTCATGGAAAAGCATATTACAGGTCCCTCTGTCATGCCTGGGTTTTTGGGACCCTGTTGGATGGAAACACTTGATGTGATCTCAGAATCTCATACTGCAGACCTGGCTGTGGGACCTGAGCCCAAGGGTGAAGTCCATCTCACCTATGCCAGAGGTCCCTCGCTGTCACCCCCAGACCCACCAGGCTGGTCAGTGGGGACAGAGGTCCAAGGAATCTCATCCTGTGCAGCCACTGACAGCATGTCAGAGGAGTCAAACCCCAAAACAGCCTCTGCTCCTCCCTAAACCTGACTGACCTTACACCCCCAACTACCCCAGTGGTGTGCAGTGCCCAGCCCACACATCATTTGTGCAGCCTGAGGCACATCCAGAGCTTGTGTGTGACAATTAGGGACTGGCCTTCACCTCCAGAGGGTGTGGCTCTGCTGAAGGTGGGTGGCTGTTGCTGTACCTGTAGTCTGGCAGAGGGGCTGGAAGGGCAGCAGTGACCCAAGATCAGGGGCAGGTGGGAGAGAGGAGGAGAGGTGTCTGTGTCCAGGCAGCCATGCAGAGAGGAGCTGAGAAGGACAGAGGACAAGAGAAATGGGCAGAGAAGCAGAAGAGAGCATCTGAGTTGTACAAACAAACACAGATAACTGACCAACCAGGTGCCAGATAAATCACTAGAAACCTCCAACCAGGCACACATGGAGATCTCTATAAATGACCTAAACCAGAAAACTCTTTTGAGGAAAAACTCGAAAACTTTGATCATTGTTGCCATGGTGACATGATTGGGAATAAAGCGTGGCAGAGTATTTTTTTATTTTCAGCCTTTGTCATAAACAAAAAACCTACTGTAGACTTAACAAAAGAGGATAAAGCTGGGTTTAGACCACCTAATCATCAGCCCCAGAGGCTGCAACTAATAAATCAAGGAAGTAGGAAGATTGTAACTTCCACCAGAGGTCAGTTGGTTAAATTGAGTGCAGGTGTGGGAGAGCACTGGAGTCGTGGGGAGGGAATTAATGCCAGCTCTGGTCATGGTTGGGTAATGTTCACACTCTGCTTTCTGGGGACAGGGAGCTCATCTCCTGGAGCCTTCTAGGAAATCCCACCAGCATACCATGCATGGGATAGTGCTGCTGAGGCTGTGGCTGCCCTGGGGACCTATTGCCCTGTTGTGGTTTTATCCTCAGGAGGTGGGCTGCACTCTACTTTGGGTGACATCAGCCAGTACTTTGTCTCTAGCAGAAGCATGAGCAAACCCTGCCTTGCCATAGGTCATAAATCACTGCACTGATGGAGTCTGCTACTGCCCAAACATGGTTGCAGCAGACTCAACCTTGTGTGTGTGTGGTTGCTCCATGGTCCTTGTGCATCTCTGAGATCTCAGGCATTTAGTAAATTCCTGGATTCTGCCAGCCATGGATCAATAGCAGCTATTTCTCATTCAAAAACAATTACCCTTTGCTGAAGAGGTCTCATACTTATGTTTCTGCTCCACATTGGATTAAAAACTAAGGGGATGAGCATAGTGCTTGCAACTCACCTCCTGTGGGGTTTGCCCTCATGGTGAGTGCTCTCAGTGTCCATGGGTGCACAGCCTGGGGTCACTGGGCTGGTTCCCTGTCAGGAGGTGATGACCATCACTAGTGGGGAATGAGACTCTCGGGAGAAAGATGCCAAGACCAGGCAACAGGAGTGTCGTGAGAAGAAACATGGCTTTCCCTCTTCCATCCCAAGATCTGATGTTACCTATGCCTGGCACAGAAGCACATTGAGGGGAGGTTGGCTTCCTCTGTCCATGTCCTTGGGGCCAGGGGTCAGGCAGCACTGGGCTAACTGATGCTCTCAAGAACGAGAGCACATGGATGCATAACCCAGAGAGAAAATAAAGTCCTGGTAAACCTTGTTAATCCAGCAGAGTTGTGGGAACACTGCCACCGGGGAGTGCCTGTGCCTGTGTCTCTTTGGATTTGTCTTGGAGACATGGTTTCTGTGGCCTCCATTTCTCAGATTTGCAAGTGTGCCAGTTTGGCAGCTGGACTGACCAGGAAATAGAGCTGGGAGTTCACAGACAGAAGGGATGTTCTGCTCTATGTCCCCTCTACCTCTAAATGTAGACCATCTCCTGCAGCTCCTGTCTCTGACTTCTGTCATGGATGAAATAAAAAATACACAACAAAATGTATCTATAACATGAAATACTTCCTAGTCCTCTCCCAAGTTCCTGTGAGTCCTATCTACTCTTCTAGCAAAGCTCTGCACTCTGCAGTGCAGGGTCTAATCTCACAGGTCATTGGTGTCACACAGGTGGTGTCTCTGTAAAACCGGCTGACACCGAATTTCCAGCACAAAGCACCAACAGTGACCCATTTTCCTCTTTAATTCAAAATTTCCCTGGCTTTGAACATCTCCAGAGCTGTGGTGCTTCCATATTGCTGAAGCATCCCATCAGCTCAGGTTTATCCAGGGGCAGTTTGAACTTCTATCAGCCTAATTAGTAGCTGTGAGTGCAGCACTGCCCTGCCTGGCTCTCCCTAGGGATGCTGTAGGTCAGGCTGCTCGCCCTGGATGATGTTCAGAGAGCCTTCCCTCCTGTCTCTCCTGGTGTTCCCAGCAGAGAGCTGTGCCTCAAACTGCATCCCTGCATCCTGCTCTTGTCATTCCACCACAGCCTGGCATTTAATCCTGCCAGACAACTCCTGTTCTTCACAGCCCAGTTTCACTTCACTGACACTCATGCTCTGTGCAGTTCCCTCATCTCTGTCCTGCATTTTAGGAGAAGAGGGAAATCTGGTGTGGCACCTTCTGAGAGTGAAGCTCAGCCCCTCTCCATACGCCCCTCAACACCCCATGTCTCCAGCTCGTTCACATCTTCAAGAGCCTCTCCCCCTGCTTTCCATGGAGTTGTACAGCATGACATGGCTTTTGTGAAAGGCTTGGCTGATAATGAACACATCACAGCATCTCCCTGTGTGCAGGAGGCCACGGAAACACCACATGCGTGTGCGTTAAGGTTGCAATCTCAGAAAGTAGGAAATGGGACACATGAACTCTTCTGGGGAAGAAGAGTGACACAACACTTTGTGTTGTGTCACCCCATTGCTCTGCTCTGTGCAGGATTTAAAGCTCTTCCTCTTCACTGAGCGTAAGGGGGAAAGGAGGAGAGGTTATGTTTTAGGTCTGGATTAACCAGAAGTCACAGAGAGGTTGCTGTAGAGAAGTCACTGTTTGAGCAGCAGGAGAATTCACTTTTTCAGCTTTAGCTTGGGGCTCACTTTAAAAATAATTATCACTTGGAAGTTAATTGTCTGGAAGCTTGGGCTGAGTGGTGATTTGAAACTCCTGTGTTTGAGTATCTCAGCTCTAATCCTGGGGGAAGTATAGAAAAAAAAATTACATAAGTGTTTCACAGTTAGGGAAACATCTTTCTCGCATAGGGAATCAGATCTGAAAACTCCCAGAAAATTGCACGTGCTCAAGCAAAGGTCGCTGTCATACCTATTCCTTATAACAGGGCAGCACTTTCATAGAATCATAGACTCATTAGGTTGGAACAGCCCTCTAAGATCATTGAGTTAATCCAACGTCACCATGTTCACCATGCGCTGTCCCGGGGCTGCCATCACTGAACTGCAGAACAGGCCCATTTTGGTGACTCCGTGACTGAAGCAAGAACCTCTGGCCATCAGGACACCCTTGGGAGAGACAGCAGACAGAGAACTGCCAATGTATTGAGAAGCCTGTATCCTTGCTGCCACAAGCAGGTCCTGCAGCTCAGGCCACCCAGGAGAGGTGGGGACCAAAGTGGGCATCACCAGAGCAAACCACAAGGACCTTGAAAACCACTCTTGACACATGGGATACGTGGGCATGCACACAGGTGCCTCCTTGGCATCTCCTGCAACAGAGTTAACCCCTGCTTGGGCAATTCCTGTGGTGCCCTCTCAGCTGTACTAAACAAATCCTCCCTTCTTTGGCCAAAAAAGCCTTACACAGACCAAGCTCCACCCATCCATTGTGCAGTGGAGGGCCAAACACTGAAGAGCTCTTGCAAAGCATAATTTTTCCTCAGTATCTAAGCACCAAAGCTCCAAACTCCCACTGGTGCTTTCCAAACAGCTTGGCCCTGTCAGAGCTGTGAAGAAGGGTGTTCATCCTCTTGATATTCCCCATTATGGGAATGATTCTCTGCTGCTAGCAGTGGTTCTAGGTGAGCAATGCAACTTGTACCAGTGTTTTCCAGGTTGTCAACACTTTTTCTAACCTCTAAGACATTACATAACTTTCCCTTCTGGGAATGTGCACCTGTTTTAATAAAAATAAATTACCACTAGTATATAAAATTAATATACTGATACCATCTGACTCTTCCCCTGTAGGAATCTTGCTGTTTATTGGAAGGGGTTAAATGGAGAGCAGAAGGGAAAGCACATCCTAAGTGCAGCTGGAAAGGGATCTCAGCACCAGCAGAGCAGGAAAGGATGCAGGTCCAGACCAAGCACCAGCTCACCCACATCCCTGCTTCCCAGCAGAGGGACACCCACCACTCAAGTTCTGGGTTGTAATTCATAATCCCACACTGGGCACCTCAGCCAGCCCCCCAAAATACTTTGCTGAACAAGTTTGCTCAGTTCCTGCATCAGATCCCTACTTCCTCATATTGAGAACCTGCACCTGTCTGTGGACAAATGTTAAAATCACCCTCTTGCAGGTGACCAAAGTCACCCTGTGTTCATCCCCATTTTTCCTTCCAATCATCACTCAGCTGTTTGGGTGGGATGAGGGAATAAAACCTCATGAGTTAAGTGATTACATGTACACTCTGAATCCCATTGTGGGAAGCAGTAAGAATCCAGCTGAAGTCTTCAGGGCACTCTGAATGACTCATGAAAACTAGTCAAAAATCCTTTTAGGAAATGACCCAGTTGAAGAAATCAGAATCTGCTCACAAATGATTTGCAAACCAAAGAATGAGTCCAGGGAGCCTGTTTCTCAGGGCCTGACTCATCCTCTCTAGTATTCTTTTCCCTTTTTTTCTTTTGAGCAGTTCAAAAAAATTGTATGAAATTGCTAGAGTATTTTATAGCTATTACTCACCAGCTCAGCATGATTAAATGCAGCCTATAATACACATAAAGAGGGCAAAATTTAAAAAAAAATCAGACTGGCTCAGGAGCTAAATTTCCCAGGAGCCTGAAGTGTTGGAAATGCTGAGGACTGCAGCACATCATTTTGAGTCTCTGTGCCACCCCAGAGTGCTTCTCCTCAGCTCACAGGGCTGCTGAGGTGATCGGGGGGGTTGCTTACACTGCCCAGCCCTCTTCAGATTTTGCCAACTGCAGGAAAGTGTTTCTTTTAAATGAAAACTCTCTTTAGGGTGAAACCTTCAAATTCAGGTAACCTCAGAGGACAGACTCATCCTTTACCTAGCTCCATTGGTGAGAAAAGTATTTCAGGCACTTGATATCGGAGGATTACTCTGCCCTAGGGTTTGTCCTGGAGGAGGCCACTACCTCCACAGTAGGGTTGGCAGTACTTGTTTGGAGGCTAAAGTTTGTCTCATGGGTTCTGGTTTTCTCTCCTGAAACCAGGTGTTCTGGTTTTGGTTGTGGTAGAGCTGATTTTCCTCCCAGTGGCTGGTATAGGGCTAAATTTTGGATTTGTGCTGTGGTTGATAACAGAGAGGATGGTTTCGTTATTGCTGAGCTCAGCCAGAGCCAAGGCCTTTCCTACCCCTTGTTTGGCCACGCTGGGAGGGACTTGGGGTTTGTGGGAAGTTGGGAGGGGACACAGGTGGGACAGGTGATCCCCACTGACCCAGGGGATATTTTAGACCAGGTGACATCATGCTCAGCATATAGGGTGGGGGGAAGAAAGAGGAAGGGGGTGACATTCAGAATGCTTGTCTTTCCAAGTCACTGTTATGGGTGATGAAGTCCTGCTTTCCCAGAGGTGGCTGAACCTCTGCCTCCCGTGGGAATTCCTTGTTTTGCGTTGAGTTTCTTGAGTGACTTTTGCTTTCCCTATTAAATTGTCTTTACCTCTAGCCAAGAGTTTTCTAACTTTTACCCTTCAATTCTCTCCCTGTCCTGCTAGTGGGTGCATGGGGCTTGGTGGCTGTCTGGGGTCAAACCACGACAGCAGGGAAGGGGTCAGAAATTACATCTCTGGGAAGAGAACATGACTAGGGAGGGAGGAACCTCTGTCAGTCTCAGAAGAGCCTCTTGGAGTTGAGCCAGGGGATCAAAGCCAATTTGAGCCAGAGCTCAGGGCATGGGAAAAACACAGCTCTGTTGAACTGCTTATCCCTGGGCAGATCTAGCTTCAGGCCTTCTGAAGGATCACCAGCTTTGAGTTTTTGCCCCTACATGTGCCAGGAGAGGCTCTAAGAACACAGGTGTGAGGGAGGCAGAGAGACCCCTTGAAAGCATGGTTGTTACTCACCTGCCCCTCTTGCTCTGGGAGATGAGGTTGCATCCAGCCCACTTTGTTCCAGGCGTCCAGCACAGGGAAACCAACCCTTTGGCCAGAGCAGCTCTACCTGATTTGTAAAGATAAAGCAAATCTGCCTCTGACAAATGTCTGAGCAACACATTGTACTGAAGGAAAGCAAAATAATGAAACAGCTGGGGTGGGAAAGCATTTCTAATCCCCTCCAGGACTGAAACTCAGGGAGCTTGAGGAGCCACCAGGGAAGGCTTGAGCAGGGCTTCACCCTGTCTCTGCAAGCTGGGGATGTTTGTAAAGAAGAGGTTAGTCAGCAGCTCCTGTTCCGTACAACAAGAGTCATCCTGGCTTTTAATAGCTCCCCGTTAGCTCAGGGAGAAGGAGCAGCTGACCATGAAACAGCAGCAAGGACATCTGAGGTGGCCTAAAAATGTAATATATGAGTGATAAGTTTTTAAATAGAGTGCACAAAGGGAAAGAGACAACTTGGGATAAATCCAAAGCTGAAAATCCAGTTTGGGGGAGTAAGTGAATGCGAGGTGGAGACCGAATTATCACGCTCTCAAGTGAGAGGGAAGGGTTGAGCTGTCAGACCTAGACCCAATCCTGAGAGAGGGGATAAAAATCTCTAAATAAAAGACACTTTTAGTGGGAAAGGCACATGATTCTCTGTACCCACCAGGGTATTAGAATGTTATGGGCTCTTAGCTGTCCAGCTGGGTCAATCCCCAATGCATTGCAAGAAAAATCAAAAATCCTTTCCAAGGTAAACATTGCATCTTGTACTTCTCCCCTCTCAATAGGTCAGCTGCCACAGCAAAGAAATGAGCCTAGCCTGACATGAGTTCTTCTTCAGAAATCCATACCTGGCATTTTTATTACCTTCCCTTTTTGGTGGCCATAACCTAATTGTTTAAACCTGCTTTCTTGAAAAACCTCCAGGCTCTGGATTCAAACTATAATTTGGAGATGGTCTGTAATTTCCAGCCCCCAACTTTCTTTCTCTTCTAAAAACCAAATATTATACTTCTGCCTCAACCCCTTCTCACCCTCCCCTATTCTTACAGCTCCCTAAAAGTGTTGCAAACTGTTCAGAAGCAGCTTCAGCTGAATCTGTGGGTACTCAGGGGGATGTGTGCAGGTGCTGTGTATCTGAGTACCTCTGTTCTGGTTCAGTAATTTTTAACTCATCCTTTCTCACACCTGGCCTGCCTAATCTCTTTGTAGAACGCACTGCCTTACACAGCTTGTTGCCATGACTTCTTTATTCTGAGCGTTGAAGAATATGCTGGATGTTTCAGCCTCATCTGTGTCATCTTTTATTTGCTGTCATGGTCCCACCAGGCCAGGCTTCCCTTTGTCATCTTGTGCTTTGAAGGTATTTCTGGAACTTTTTCTTGTGCCCTCTCTGCTCCTCCCAGCCTGCTGTGTGTTGGGAGTGCTGTTTCTATTTCGGTGTGATTGTGCTGCTACTCTACACGCTCCACACTCAGGTGTCCTCACTCCTATTTACTTTACTTTTAAGCCCTAAAGAGCTCACGATGTAGCTGTAATGGCTTTTATTTTTCCCCCCTTTCCTCTGCATCATTATTGTTTGCTCTTAAAAGTTAAAGTAAGATGTTTTCCACTGTGAGCAAGGGGCAGAGATGTGGGGAAATGTCAATGCTGTGGGCACACCCCCAGGGATGCCTGGGTTGGGGGGATTCTGTTTGAGACAACATTTCAGTGAGAGGGGATGTGATTCTTGGAGGGAAGCAGGCAAAATCCTACCTGCATCATGGACTCCTCTCTGATCTGCACTCCCTTCCATCCCTTTTGTTTTGATAATCTCACCTCTTGTCAGTGGCCTTTTGGGAATAAATCTCCTGCCAGGCTAATTAACTCTTATGGCACTATTCTCTTTTTTCACATCATTTTTCTGGCCATGTTTCAGCCTGGTACAGACACTGGTGGTAGGTGCAGTTAAGGTGAGACATGCCATGTTCATAGGACACGATGCCTCTGACAGCAGTGAACTAGCACTGAGGACCTCGTGGCCTTGTCTTTGTGTCAGTCTCACAGAGATCAGGTGTTTGCAGGCTCAAAGGAATGCAGGTTGATCTCACCTGAATGGAGGATGAGCAGAGTAGCAGCTTCTTGTGTTGTAATTCAGAGTATTTGTACAGCATAATTTTATATATATATATATATATATATAGTGTTTAACTGGGGTTCTTCAGTACATGACAAAACTTCTTTGGAAGACACCAGGGTTGGCATCCCTAAAATGATAGTGAAAAACATGCTAAAAGGTGTATGGAAAGGTCATTTAAGACTGTGAGATCCAAGAGAAGGCTGGAGATGTTTTGTGCCAGCTTCAAAGAAACATAGATACTGAGGAAGTGTTAGAAATCTTGTTTCGTGCCAAAATGCAGCTTAATAGAAGAGTAGGAGAGAACAGGAGCCCTGGGTAACTGCTGTCCTGTTGTGCGTCAATACCTGTTAAAAGTTGATTCAGCTTTTTGGTTTTTAGCCGAGCTGGGCAGGTCAGATGTGGACCCAGAGGTACAAGACCTTTAAAATAGAAGCATAAATACTTAAACCCATTTCTACCTTAAAAAGGGACTTCCTGGAGTTCTTCAGCTGGGTTCTCCTGACTTGGACTCAGGTCAGGCTTGGCATAGGAATGCTCTGAAATCATTCAGCTGCTTTGTGTCCTTGGATAGAAGTAGTTATTTTTCCTGGGCCAAGTTTGAATCCAAAATTGGCTTGGCCAGGAACCTTTCATAGCTGGCAATCTTTCAGCTGCTTTGCTATAACAGAGACACAGGAAATAGGTGCTGTTTTTCAGTAGCTTAAGATACAGTACAAGGTGGCTTTTGGCTTGCCGGGGTAAGCCCAGTGTGAAGGTCACCAGGTTAATTTCTGACTCACAGCAATTTAAACATTCATAATCCAGCCCTCAGTGAACCAGTTCGAATTTTGTTCTCATCTTTAGATGCCATCCAGCTCATGCTTTGAGACTCCAGTGGTGTTTTTGGCACACTCCTGCTTGGCTACTCTATAAAAACAGAAGAGATGTTTGCAGAACATCATCCTTCATTCCCTTGCAGGCACCTTCTGTATCCTGAATTGTCCCAAATAATTGCTTGTGAAGAAAATGTGACATAAATTCAGTGCCTCAAACTGACTCAGACATAGATTAGGCTCTTAAAAGATGAAGTCCTGTTCTTGATCTAGAGCTGGAAACTGGTTGAGTCTGAGAGGTGTTGGTAGGGAGGCACCTCTGGAGGTCTTTAGTCTGACAACCTGCTCACAGTAGGACTGTCACCACCACTAGGTCAAGACAGCTGTGCTTTTCATCAGCCAAACATGGAGGAAGTCCTAGGATGAAGAACTCCCACCTTTCTGTGACCTGGTCCCAGGCTGCACCACCCTCCAAGTACAAATTTTGTTTCCTGATGCAGAATTTGAACTTCTCAAGCTGTAAGATGTGGCCGTCGCTCCATTTCCCCACTGCCCCTTGTTAAATGGCTGTTATGGCTGAGAAGTTTGGCTCTGTGATCTTCAGCACTTCCCTTCCAGTAGTTGCAGGTTCCTCCTATGTCTCCACGGATCCACCTTTTCACTGGTCTAGGCAAGGCTCCTTCAGCTCTCTCCACAAGACGTGTCTCTGACCACAGTGGCAGCTACTGCTGGACCTTCTCAGGTTTCTCCAAACTCCTTTAGGACTGAGGATCTGAGTTCTGAGGGGATGGTAGAACCATAGAATCACCAAATCATTAAGCTTGAAAAAACCCTCTAAGATGGAGTCCAACCATTCCCCCAGCACTGCCGTCCTAGGTTTAACTGTTCTAAAAATCCAAGCAGGAATTTTCCTTTTCCCTGGTTCACTGTGAGGGAGGGATGTTGGACAAGGGAGGGGGAGGGGGTGATTGATCTGCACAAAAGATCCAGCTGGCAGAACTGCATTCCAGGCTGATGGCTCTCCTGGGAACTGGGTGGGGGGATGATGAGTTTTTTTTTTTCTTCCCTCCTCTCCTTGGACACTTCACTTTTTGCCTTAAGTCGGGCAAGGTGTGTGTTTGAGGGGTCGGAGGTTCACTCTGTTTTCAGCCTGGTCCTCTGGCTGTTTTCTGGCCTCAGCTTGCCCACACCCTGCTCTGTCCCCAGCCCGGACCTGCTCACATTTCATCAGGGAGGTTTGACCCACCTGCAGAGGAACTTTTTGGGGAGGGGGTCGCCCTCTTCCCTCCTCCGCCCCTGTGTTTTTCGTAGCGGTTTGTGCTCATCGACAAAGGGGGGGTGTCCCAGCCACAGCCGGCCACAGACAGCAGGAGTTTGGTGGGAAGAACCCGCCCTTCCTTCCCTTTTCCCTTCCCCTCCTCTCTGAGGGGAACCTCCATTGTTGGCCCAACAGCCTTTTTAAGGGGACTTTGGGTACAGGATTATTGTTTAGTTGCCTCTGTGTTCTTTTGTTGTTCTGCCAATACACATATATCCTTTAATAAAGGGTTGTTATTTCTTCCTTTTTCCATACTTCCTCTATTGGAACCTCTGAATTTCGGGTTTACAACTGCTGAGAGAGAGGAGTTCGGTCTACCTCATAACTCATCCTCCTTAGCAAAACTCTTCAGTCTCATTAAACTGAGACAACTGCCAAAGCCACCACTAAACCATGTCCTCAAGTGCCACATCCACATGTTTTTTGAACACTTCCAAGGTAGCTTCCCTCAGTCTCCTGGCCATGCTCCTCCTAAAGTGCACCAGTCTGTGGTTTATCTTTTTTGCAATTAGAGCTCACTCTTACCTTAATATTCAACCTTGTGTCCACTGTAACCCCTGAGTCCTCTGCAGCACTGGCAAACTTGATTCTGATGGAAAATGTATGGATTTGTTGGACCTGATATGAAATATTAAGTCTGCATTCAAGGTGACATTTCATAAATTCCCTTCCAGCAAAATCAAGGAGCACTCAGATGTTTTTTTCAGTAAAGATATTTACTCCAATCAGGAAACATAACTGGGATGTCATTCTAGGAGTAAAAGCCAGGAAAACCAAGGAAAACCAGTGCTTTTGTGGCTGTGATTTTGGTTCCATAGATCCACAGACGTATGGGCTGGAAGCTGTGTTTGGTGGGTGTGCAGTGCAGATGCTTTTATCTGGTTCCAATGCCTGTAAAGCCCAAGTGTGGCTCCGCATGGGCCCTATCAGGACACACACACACACGTAGGAAGTTTGGTTATGGATTCAGGCCCAGCTAATGAATGAAAACAAGGGACATGCTCCCGTACACCCTGTGGGGTGCTTCTGTTCAGCTCTCAGCCTTCTCCAGCACATCCTCTTGGCTGTGCTGGGCTTCTGTTGGCCTGGCAGTTTGCAGGCAGGCTGCCAGCTGGGATCCTACACTGCCAACCCACAGTGAGTCACACTGACCCAAACATCCCTTTGGCCCATTATTGCTTTTCTCTATTCCCGTCTGACTGGTATTTCATTTCAGAAAAAAAACTTCTGATAGTGTTGTCATTAAATCCAGTTTGGAAATTAAATAAATAAATGAAAGACGAAAGAACAGTGCACAGGCTTGCCCTTCCCACCACCCTGCAATCCAGCTCCGAGCTGGGGGAAACGCTCCAGGTGCATCTGTCAGCTGAGGGTTTCCCCTGAGTGCTCTTCTGCATCACGTTTTCTCCTAGAATAGTCCCCAGGCTGCCTGAATGTGCGTATGAGTGGGACTGTGGCTTTTGCAGCAACAGCTTTCATTACAATTTTGGTGTCCCAGCTGTCCCTCCAAGTTCTGTTTCACTTCCCATGGGAAGAGGGCCCCGTGTGCTGCTGCAGCACAGTGAAGAGGACGGTCTCTCTCTGTCCTGTTCCATGAGCTGATGGGCAGCTCACTGCAGCCTCTCCCCTGCCTTCCCTCTGCCGTGTGGGCCATAGGCAGAGCATGGGTTATGGGGCTTGGCCCTGCACTGTGCTGGTCATGGTGCTCTTCTGTTCTGAAGTCCTTTGTCACACAGGGTGTGATGGGGTGTTCCTGCCCTCCAGTTTTGCATTAAATCTGGGCTCACGGTGGGCAGCCACAGAGCTTTTAGAAGGAGATGTGTGAAGACTGTGAGCACTGGAGTGTCCTGAACATACTCTGGTCTGATGGTCTGACAGCTGATTAATCTCTAGCACAAAATGTGTCATACTTCAGTCAGCCTGATCAGATTCCAGGATTACCCCACAGGGTCTTACGTGTGTGTGCCTTCCAAACTGAAGAGCCCTCTGCTCTCAGAAGTACCTTCACCTTTTATCTGATGAACTCAGTGTGCTGAGCTGCTCTAGTTTTAGTTCTCCAGCACTTAAAAAATTATGAGCTGAGCTTTCCTATGGACTCTTGCAATTTTTTAATCAACCTTTTGAAAGCGTGGGGTATGGAGCTGAGCACAGCCCTTACTTTTGCTTCACCATTGCCTGTTAGATTGCCCTTGCCAGTGCTCATCAGGCCAAGCTTCCCATCATTCCCTGCTGCTCAGCACATAGGAGATCTCTGGGTCATCCCCAGAGCACTCGACAGAGTGAAAAACAGGGATCCTTGGGGCATCTAGACCTTCTGGAAGATGACCTGCAATCAGAGTCTGCCTGCCTGAAAAACCTGGAGCCCCCAGCACACATCCCACAGGCAGTGGGATGTAACCTTTGCTTGCTCTCTCAGGGTATTGGGACCCCTCACATAAACCAAGTATCATCAAAAAACTGCAAGCGCGGACAATACCAGCAGTCCTCTCGTTTGTAATGGTATTACCAACTCCACAGGCTGAGCCCAAGCATCTTCAACACATCTGGGTCACCATGATACATGTCCATAAAGCCAATGTCCTAGGGAGGGTTGAGAGCCAACCTGCTTCTGGTGAAGACCCTGGATTATGAAATGTGGGTGGAGGGAAACAGAGGAGATCTCAGGCACCCAGCAACTCATTTTATTATGAGCAAACTGAGTGGATTAAATAAGTGCATCTGCTTGGCATGAAGTGGTATTGGACTAACAATTACTTTAAGCAAGATTATTAATGAGGACTAGGACAAGAGCCAACTACACAAGCAAGCAATGGGTTGATTATCCTGACTCAAAGCACTTAGTTATGTCTGACATTCCTTGGCAGCTGGATTGACATGTTCCTGAGATACAGCTTTGTCTCCTAAGCAAAAGTTGCACATTTCCCCCACCTGCAGGATCCTGTACTGTACAACTTTGCTATACAATTCTTCTAACAAGAAGTGTTTCATCCATGTCTTGAGTCTCCATCTTGCCTCACCCTTTAGCCAGGACATCATCAAATGACTGTCAAGGTTGAGCAGATCAGTTGAGTCACCTGAGAGTGGCACCTGCCCAAACCGCAGATCCAGAGCCCTTTGGCAAACACCTTAGAGTCTTTGGTGCTCTGCCAGTGCAAGAACTGCAGCGTGGTTCAAGTGGTGTCAGTGATGTCAGTGTGCCCAGGGTGCCAGGAGCGATGAGTGCACCCCTGGAGCAGGGATGGAGGAACCCTGTCCTGGACATAGACAATCTGTGTTGGATTGTCCAATCCAGTGTGGCTTGCACAGTGCTGTGCCTTGCTACCCCCAGCTGAGATGGTGCCTTGCATTGTAGCTGTTACTGGGGACAGCAGATCCTGTGAAATCAGTAAGGCTGTGCCTGTGTGATGCCTCATCTCTCCTAAACTGAGAACCACCCATTCAACCAGGCAGGTATAGCCAGGGTGAGCAGCCACCTTGAATCAACGACCTCAAAACTGCGAGATCTGGGGGGTGTGAGAGAAATGCTTACTGAATGAAACCTGGCAGGTTCTACAGACACTTGTGCATGTGATTGTCACATGATAAAGCTACAAAGGAAGACAGGAAGGCTGTAGAGCAAGGTGGTCCTGGTCCTGGGGTCTCTGGTTTCTCAGGGCTAGGGTATTGGCTTGTGTGCTAATGGGCCTCCTGGCTTTTTTCCTTTCCTGGTGACCCTGATCAGAGGTCAGTAGTTTTTGATTAGGGAAATACTTCGTCAAAGCAGGACTTGGAGCTCTCTGAAACCTCTGCTCAGGCAATGAGATCATTTACAGTGGGGGCAGAAGAGCAGAGTAGACATCCAGCACCACCATCAGAATTTGCTGTCATTGCTGCCTGGGGTTGTGCTTGTTGGCAGCTCACCTGGTCTCCACGATGGCCCCACCACATGCTGTGTGTGACCCCTGAGGCTGGAGCAACAGGGGTCAGATGGAAGCTGCCACTCTAGTGCTGTGCTGGAAGTCTCCAGACACAGATGAGGGAGCTTCTCCAGTCTAGGGGAGTGATGGCGGGGAGGATGAGGAGGGTACCTCCCACCCCTTCACATCTGTGAACAAGGGGAACTTTGATTAAGGAGCCATAACTATCTATATAACCCTGATCACCACGTGCCATCACAGAGCAAGCAATTAATGCAGTAAAATACAAGGTCCATAATTGGTGCTGAGGGTTGGGAGTGATGGAAGAGTCTGTAGACCACAATCCAAGTGTAGAAAGGGCTGAATGACCACATCAGGTTGGATCCCAATCCCTCCCTCTCCTCTACCAAAACCAGGGAGCACAGTATGGAAATAATCCCCAAACACAAACATCTTCTGCGCCAGGGACTGTGGCAGGGCACAGGACAAAGGTAGGGTGGAAATGTCGTCTCTCTGGCACCTTCCATGGGCATTGGACATAGCTGAGGGTGAGAGATGTCAGATTGGACTTATCTCACTTAACTTGAGACTCTTACAATGTCTGCAAATGAGCTGGTTGCCTGGAGTTCTGGCAGGGCATATTTGATATTAAAAATCTCTTTTAGAATGAGAAACACCTTTCTTTCTCTCTCCCCAGTGCAAAGGAAGGCTGTGGCTCAGTTCTAGATTGTTATATTCAGCAGATGAATTCATCAAGTTTGAGAATAAAAAGGGTAGATAAACTATTTGCATAGCTAAAGAAGCATAAAAGCTTGCTTACACCAAATGAACAGCTTTGATTCACTGCAGGACATCACAGAGACCTGGGACAGTGAGAAGGATGTTCTCTGACGAGATTTCAAGTCTAGTCCACTTTGTATCCACTGTTACTACCCCATCTCTAATGCCAAGGATTAACACAGCAGAATGGTTTTCAATATGTTCAGAGAATAGGACATAATTTAAGAAAAAAACCAGAACTGCATCTTCAGAGTTCCCTCCGGTACGTGGATGAAAATGCCACCATTTGGAGATCTCACCTCAAGGAGGAGCGCCTTGAAAGCTACTGATCCCTCCTCTGGAGGGGCAATGGGGTTGAGATAGCAGGAAATCTCAGTTCCAGCCCAGTGATATTAGTGCAACTGCTTGACTTCAGGCTAAGTGAGGAAGTTCTGAAAGGAGTCAGGGGAATTCCAAAAGGAAGGGTTTGAGCACAGTGTAATGGGAGACACATATTGTCAGGAAAAAGAGGGATGTGTGTGTTGTGTCAAGCTCAATTATGCTTGGTACAAGTCCAAGGATGCCCTTGGGGCTGTGCCAAGTTTAGCAGATCATAAGCTGGGTGGAAAACAGCGCAGCAAAGAAGAAAAAGCAGGATGTCCGATGGAAGTGGTAGAAAGATCCTCTGAACATGAAAACCAAAGTCAACCAGATTGGGGCCCTCAGCTGAGACTCACCTGCTGTACAAATGTAGCTGAGAACGACCTCTTGTAACAGTAAAACAAGAAATCCATTGCTAGAGGATTGTAGAGTGGAGATACGAAGTGTTTGCACAACTATTGGAGGAGGACAAAGCTGTGAGGGAAGTGGATCCTTGACCGACTGGGGCATGGATGAAATTAATGATGGCTTCAGCAGGATGAAGCAGCTGCTGTTGGTGCAACTTTTTCTGTAATGGGAAAATGGAATAAGTCCAGAGAGCAAAGAAATGACAGCAACTTTACAAAGCAATTTGTTGGAAATGGATGTTTGGTGATTTTGGGGAAGTGCACAGAGGAAATGGTTGAGTGAATGGGTTTTGGAGAAGGTAAAGTAAATAACAGACTTTTAGGCTACAGAGGTGTGAAGTATGTATGTGTGGATATTCTGAACTTATTATAGGATAAAAACCCAAATCTTTATTATCCTAGACCACAGCTCAGGAACATGGCCTGAAATAACTACCAGGACTGTGGAGCAAAAGGGATGGGGCATGTTCTTGGAGGTTCCCGCCTGTGCCAGTAAATAAAACACACCAGGAACTGCTCTTTGGCCTGGAGGTGACACAAATGACACCGTATGGCTGGTGCACATGGCTGAACAGGCTTTCCTCCTGTGCCCAAATTCTCTGGGAACATTCTTTGTCATGTCATATGGAGTCTTGTAGGTTCTGTAGCACAATAGAACAGTAAAAATGCTGTGATATACTGGCTTATTCCCATGTGGAAATGGTATATTAGAATAACTCTTCTGCCTTAGCATCACATCACAACTTACACAGGCACAGTGACATCAGCACAAACTTGGAGATTGGACTCCCCAAAACATTGAATGCAAAGCCACAGCACAGGGAGAGACAGCAGATATGAACTGGGAGAGCCAGGAAGACCAGTACAGGGTACCTGCATCCTGTACTGGGAGAAACAGCGAAGACCATCAAGTAAAGGCATTTGCATGTAGAAATGAGGTTGGATTTGTTAGGGATTTCCCTATTCAATAGCCCAACAGAGGCAAAGCATCTGCAGCTCCTTGTTCCCAGGTCCAGGCAGTGAGTCTGATCAGGGTTAAAGACCAATAGTGGAAAATTTACATATATGTATATATCCTATATGGATCCCTGCAGTAGCTGTCCCTAGATCCCAGATCTCCCCAGAAATATGAGCTCCTGAAACCCAAACCCCTGCTTCCCTTGCTCAGACCCCTTCACACACAGGGGTGTGCTGGGCACTGAGGACTCACACACTGCCTCCCACTCCCTGCCTTTTGTTCCTCCTCTAAACATCCCACAATGTCTTGTGCAATCCCCAGGTGCCCTTTCTGGAATCACATAGCACATCCCATGCCCTCAGGCAGGGCCCCTTCTCAGCCTGTGGGTCTGTCTGCAGAGCTGCTCCCACCTGGACCGTGAGGCTGAAGGGCTGTGAGGCTGAGGGCTGTGAGGCTGAAGGACTGTGAGGCTGAGGATTGTGAGGCTGAAGGGCTGTGAGGCTGAGGATTGTGAGGCTGAAGGACTGTGAGGCTGAGGGCTGTGAGGCTGAAGGGCTGTGAGGCTGAAGGGCTGCGAGGGTGAGGGTTGTGAGGCTGAAGGGCTGTGAGGCTGAAGGGCTGTGAGGCTGAGGGCTGTGAGGCTGAGGGCTGTGCTCGGCTGTGCACGGGAGGAGCTGGGGGAGGGTGCTGTGTTCACTCTCTGAGTTACCTGGGCTCCTTTACTGTTCCTCTATGTTTGTGGAGATGAGCCAACAAGAACTGCAAACCTCCCATTCCTGGGAAAAGGCTTGGAACACAATGTGTCTTAGAGAACAGCAATAATGAGAAAGACCTTGAAGAGTTATTGGATGGGAAAATTAGACACGGGGAAGAAGAAAAGGTTAAAAACTGTAAATAATCAGTGCAGACAATATTAGCGAAAACATGTCAACATAACTGCACTTCCCTTTGTTTCAGAGACAAAGAACCCAGGATGTTGGAGCACTTGGCAACAGCTTCTCTGAGGCTGGGCTGAAAGCACCTTTTTGACAGGAGCTGCTAAGAAATAATGGCAAAAACGGATTTCTTATCAGTGGAAGGTTTGCAAGGAGATGAAATTCAGAGAGAAGTCCAGACAGCATGTTTTGAGATAGTCTTTAAGGCCTCTTCCAACCCAAACCGTTCCACACTTCTGTGATTCTGTGGTAAATTGAAGCACATGTGAGTGAAAGATTCTCACAAGGGACAAGTTCTGGCATTGCAGCAAAGGAAGCAAAGTCCACCAGGATACGAATGTAACAATGAATAACAAAAACCTTTTAGAAGTGCTCCAGTTCTTGTCTTTGCTATCACAGGCTGCACTAGATGTTTGGTTAGAAGGTCTCCAGGGAAACTCTAGGGTCTTGTGATCCATGGAAAATGTCTAAGAGACTGAGAGTCTTCCCTGGACATCATCAGGGAGGGGATATTCCCAGATGTCTGGAGTCTTATTCCTGTGCCAAAGTCCAAAGCACAGGCTGCCGCCAGTGCCCCAGCAGATGCCCAGACCCCTGTGCTGAGGAGGGGCTGCCCCAGTTTGGGAGCACCTTCCATACAGTAAATGACCACCTTGGCCAGAGTTGGAGTCTGATGCCCTGTGACTGCTGTGATATTGGGTGGATGTGAACTCAGGGCTTCTGATCTGACTTTTATTGCCTTTTCTTTCAATTTTCTGTGTTCCAAATGGGAATTCTGCAGAGAAACTGAGCTCCAGGCTGTTATTTTTATAAACTACTAGTACTTTCTGTCCGTTAGCCATTCTGACATTTTCCAGCTCCCTTTCATGTCTCTCCTTGTGTTCCTTGCTGTCTTTGTCAGCTTTTTTTTCCTCACCAAAATGCTACCTACAGCCCAAGGTTGAGGATGACCCCACACTTAATAATCTCTCTGACACATCCAAATTTATTTCCTCTCTCCTGGCTTCTCATTCCTCTGTACTTCCTCCTGCTAGAGCTGATGATGCCACAGGGGTTAAAAACCCAAACATTTTAAATGCAGACAAATAGGAAAAGGAACAGTAAAGTACAAAAAGAGTTTTTTTCCAAACTATGCCCTCAGCTTTCAGCTACCTCAGGGTTTCATGGCTTATACCTTCCACAGTGAGACATTTCACACTCCACGGAGATTGCAACACTTTAGATTAGACTTCCCAAACTGGTAACCCCTCGTGCACTCAATACACCCATATTTCAGCCCCTGGCATTTCTCTTCCCACCTCACAGCAGCTGCTGCCCCATCAAGCCTGCACATGCAAGCACTGACTTCTGTCCCCACTTAAACCCCAGACTAAGATCAGCAGCTGGAAGCTCAGAACCTGCTTTCTTGGGAGCAGAGCAGCGTGGCCATATGGGCACTCAGTGCCTTCAAAGCCTTGCACCTCTCTGTGTTGTGAGCCTATAAATGTACATAACTCCTCGTTGGGGTTTATGTTCCTCTGTAAACTGATATTGCTGTCTTCAATTTAGATTTTTATTATTTTTACCATTTGACGTTTTAATTGACAAAGTTTCAATCAACATTTATAAGTTGCACAAAATAAAATAAGCTTTCATTAAAGCTCTGCCCAAAGCCTGAGCAATGTTCCTGCAGCTCTTCCTCTCAGAGGGCCAACACCTCTGCTTGGGATTTGCAGCAGTTTGAGGGAGGAACCTCTCCCAGCACTGAAGGTCTCCCAGGAGGCAGGGGGTGCTCTGCCACCATCCTCGTCTTCACTTTGCTCTTCCCTGTGCCTGCCCCTGTGCTCGGCTGGAACTACTCAGGATAGACCCAAACTTGCTCTTCCCTCCTGCCTGAGTGCCAGGCAAAAACTTCATCAGCCAGGCACAGACAGTAATTTCTCCTAAAAGCCATGAATTTTCTACTGTGAGGACCAACAGGGATCATGAACATTTCTGATAAGAGAAGCTCCAGCTGTTTCTTAATATCTGAATATTACCCCATCCAAAACTGCAGCACAAGAGTGTTGGGGATTCTCCAGCCTTGGAGAAGCACTTTTAAATGTTGCTTTCAGTGTCTGTGTGTTGAGAAAGCATAAACATGTAAATCAGATCCTCCAGTAGGGAGAGAGAAGCTACAGTAATGCAAATCTGTTGAGAACCACTTGTCCTTCCCTAGCTCTGAGATCCGCTGTTTCAATGGCAGGATGGATTAGACCCTCTCCCAGGATCAGGAGTCCTGTTCCTTTGGCTGGAGGAGAAGTCTCCTCTCCCACAGCTGCAGAAGACAGAACTGTGCAGGGCTGCACGGCCCCTCTCTCTGCTGGGCTGTGATGGATGTCTCAGTAGGAGTCTGGAGGGACTTGTTTTGTTTTGTAATGTTTTGGGTTTGGTTACATAAAATATTTTTTCCACCCTCAGATTTCTTCCTTTTAATCTGAAGTGGTTTCTCCCCCTGAACTTTCAGTTCTGACCCCAAAGTATCTGTGCAATGAGTCCCAGAGTACGAGAAATCAGATTTTACAGTGCACTTATCATGATCCAAAGTGCTTAGGGAGGAGGGTTGTTTCCCTGTAAGTGCATCCTTCACTGTCCATGTTGTCACTCACAGTGCTGCAGGAACCTCGGGTGGAAGGCAGGACTCCTTTGCTTGTTTAGACAAGTGCTTCAAATGCTTGTTAAACTACTGAAGCTGAAACCACCCTGTGGGGCTGCTGGGAAAAATGTGCACTGACATCAATCCATGGATTAACAACCAGACCAACACAGCCATGGGAAGGCCTTTCTGTCACCTGTCACTGCGTTCAGTGCTGCCAGGAGGACACCAAGTTTACGGGGATCACCAGAGCCATGTCCAGCAACAAGCAGGAGGTGGGGCTTCCCGACCTTGTGCTAAACCAGCACACAAAAACACCTACTGCTCTGTCCTGGTGATTTGAATTCTGTGCATTTGTAGAAGGGAAGACTGCCGACGCTTCATCTGCATCGTTATTCATGCTCAGTTTACTGTTTGTCTGGCTTTTTAAAACACAACTGAAATTTATCATAAATGTCTCATGAGTAAACAAAGGTGTTAATCTGTTTGCTAAGCACGGTTGCTGTTTACACTGCTGCGGAGAACATGACACAAACACAGTGTTCCTCTGACACCAGTGCCTAAAAAAACCCCTCCAACTGTGTTTGGAGACATGGAAAGACGAGGGGCATAGGCTGGACTTTGAAGGTTGGACTTGATGATCTGGGAGGTCTTTTCCAACCTTAATGATTCTGTGATTCTGTGAAACAGAAAGAGTACGAGGAAAGGGCAGCTGAGTGAGTACAGATGCAGCAACTGGTGGCACCAGAGCCCCAAGATACTCGAGGTTTCCACACTTGGGCACAGTGTTGCACCACACAGAGCCAGAAACGAGAACAAGGCTTGTCCTCCTGACACCTCTATGAGATGTCCTGTGGGAGAGCAGCTTTGTTGTGACCCCAAGCAATGTGGTGGGACGTGGGGACAGGAAAATCGACCTCCCTGGGCACCCAGTGCTTTGCCAGGACATTGCAAGCACCTCCTTGCTCACATTTCATTGCAGGGTCAGGCAGACACTGCATCCTCAGTCCTTGCTGAGGGAGGAAGGGAGGAAGGAAGGAGAAGCTCTTGCTGTTCTCCTCTTTGGGTGAGGGGAGGTGTTGCTGAGATGGAGGAGTTCTCTCAGTGCTCCGGGGGGGCTTCGTGAGACCTTGTGCCCATGTTCCCAGCACCCTCAGGGCTTGCAGTGCAGATGCCCAAATCTCAGGGACAGCCTGACCAGGGTTCTCCATGGGTGAGAACACCCATGTCTCAGTGTGCAGAGACCAGATGCTGCAAGGCACATGGGCCCCAGCCTGGCCTAGAAATATCCTTCCTGTGTGATAAGAGTGACTGCTTCTCCCTCTCACAGACACCCAGGGCTGGGCAGCACCAACAGGACTGGCTATGGTGGCATCATCATCCTTCAGGTGGCCTTGTGCTCCTTCTAGTGGGGTACCCAGTGCCACAGAGTCCAAGAAGGGAGATCCGTGTTGGTCCTCAAGGCAGGAAATACATGGCTTTTAGGAGAAATTACTGTCTGTGCCTGGCTGATGAAGTTTTTGCCTGGCACTCAGGCAGGAGGGAAGAGCAAGTTTGGGTCTATCCTGAGTAGTTCCAGCCGAGCACAGGGGCAGGCACAGGGAAGAGCAAAGTGAAGACGAGGATGGTGGCAGAGCACCCCCTGCCTCCTGGGAGACCTTCAGTGCTGGGAGAGGTTCCTCCCCCAAACTGCTGCAAATCCCAAGCAGAGGTGTTGGCCCTCTGAGAGGAAGAGCTGCAGGAACATTGCTCAGGCTTTGGGCAGAGCTTTTATGAAAGCTTATTTTATTTTGTGCAACTTATAAATGTTGATTGAAACTTTGTCAATTAAAACGTCAAATGGTAAAAATAATAAAAATCTGAATTGAAGACAGCAATAGCAGCTCCACATCCTGGCACACACTCTTGTCACCTAAGTCTGAGCAAGTGCCCATGGGGGATGGAAGGGCCCCAGCCAAGCCTGCCTGCAGCACTGGGGGCTGCCTGGCAGCAGCTCCTGCGCTGGCAGAGGAGCCCTGCAGCACATCTCTAGGACTCCTCCTCCCACTCCAATCTCCAACTGTTAGAAACAGGCTCAGCCCTGTGGTAGGAGCTTTAGAAACGTGCTTTCCAAAACATGTTAGTGTTAACTCTGCTAATTGGATATTCTCATTATCCATATAAATTCCAGTCCCACCGGGGTTCTGTGCTACAGATGTGCAAATTCAAATTTACAATCCATTGCTCTGGCATTTCTGGGTTGTGCTCAGCATGATTTAAGTGAAGAACAGTGGTGGTTGATGACTGCAAAGGTATCTAAGTGTGCTGGGGATTTAAACTGAACTACTCAGACACATCACTTTGAAAAGTGGCGTCTCTGGGAAGGAAAGGGCTTTTTGGAAAGAATTTTACCAAGTGAATATTAAGTCAATTTGACAGTAAGCTCCTTGGGAGAGAGGATGTCTGTTCCTCAGTCTGTGCCCAGATCAAACCAGCATAGCCATTTAATGGGCTTGTGACTGGCACTGATTGAACACCACCCTCCCCGCTCATTTCCTAGAAATTGCTTGAATAGCCCAATCATTTGCAGTCCTTGGCCAGCTGAGGGATGAATGTACCTCCTTATATTTGCTCTTGGATGTGAATCAGTCCCTGATGTACCTTATTCTTGAATGGAAAAGCATTTGGAAATTCTGCATATTGTAAGACCAAGCCAAGAAATGAGAAGCTGATGTAGATGACAGAAACAGAAGGAGCTGGAAGACTCACCATGGCTGGGTTGTTACCACTGTTTTGGCAGATGGAGAGGAAGGGGCAGTGACACTCCAAAGGGGATCAGAGCACTCTGCATCTGCTTTTCACTAAAATTCTTTTTTTTTTTTCACAAACAGGAAAAATCTTCAAAATACCCAAGTGCATATTAGTGTGGTTGGAGATTTCTCAGATGCAGGTATTTGTTTGCAATAAGGAAATTACCATCAACTGTGAAAAACGGGAGAAAAGAGAAAGGGAGATCACAGGGCTTTTTCCAGTCTAATTTTTGAATCAGCTCCAGAAAGCATGTCTTCACTAAAACAAATTGATGCAGGATATATTTGTGTGGCTATTTTGAAACACCTGTAATTTCCCTCCTCCTGTTTATAAAAGCCTCAGAACATGATCAGGGAACAAAACCAATAAAGAGTAATTCTAGCCAGTTCCCTCATTTATGGGATGAATCTCATGCTGTGAATAATGAAGAGTGAATGGCTGAAGTAAATAGTTTACAATCAATCTACCTCACTGGGCTTGGCAAATGCAATCAAACAAGATGCAGGATAATACAGCTGGATGCAAGGTCACTGACTAGAAACAAAAAATGCAGGTTGCAATTACATGGTGGGGGATTGGATCTTGGGAAGTGTAGAAGGGGTGGGAGTCATGCTGGTAAACAAGGTAATCAGTGGTTAAGATGCACATGATCCAGGATGGATAAACAGCACAGGGACAAATCAAAGGCAAAGGTGCTGACAGCAAGGCGAGGTCAGATTAGGCAAAAGATAAAGATTCAAGATCCAAAGCCATGGCATTGTCACCTGCAGGGGGTGAGCTCTTGGGAAACCTCAGGCAATGGCAGACATTGGTCTTCAGGTACTTGGTCACCCTGTGAGAGCACAGGGGTAAACCTTGGCCTTTGATGTGCCAAGAAGCCGCAGGTCAGGGGGTAGGTGAGTTTGATCTCTTGGATGTTCCCGTGGAAATCCAAAAGATGTTGGCTTAAGAAGCTGAAACCATCCAAATGCTCCTGAGAAGCATCCTTCCCATCTGTAAGCAAGATTTCCACTGTCCAACATGACTGAGGAGACGAAAGGGATCAGGCTGGAGCAATGGGAGTGCCTTCCATTGGGGGGGTTGTGTTGCAGCCAGTCCACCTTGCTCCCACACTGCCTCTCCAGTGCTTCTGCAGGACTTTGAGCTGCTGAACACCTCAGAGGAGACACCTGGAGATCCTGGGAACGAGCCCTGGAAGTGTCCTGAACGAAGCAAGAGAACCTGCTGTAGCCTTTCAGCTGCTTTGTCTGGCTGGGTAGGCAGGACAGGAGCCATGGCTGGACACTTTGCACTCCGGATCACTGTACCCCCAGCAAATCCAAGAACTTCTCCTCACCATTTCCCTGTGACCTGGCTGGGGTTGAGACACAGAGGTTAGGCTGGAAGAGTGTGGAGCTGGTGACTGTGCCAGAAGGCTGCTGGACAAAAAGGAGTCTGATGAAGGGAAAGAAAGCTGGGATGTACAGAGATAGAAAAGGAGAAGGATAGAGGGAAGCAAGCAAGGAAGGCATGGAGAGCAGGGTCAGAGTAATTGAAGAGTGGGGAATGGGCAGGACAGGGCTCCCGGCAGATCCATTCATGGTCCAGTGCATCCAGGGGTTCCCTTGGCCAGAGAAAGGAGCAAAGGGAAGGGTCTGGAGATAGTATGGCCTGGGAACAATCAGTCATCAGACACCAGCACTGGCCCTGCCAGTGCTCCCATGATCCCTCTGTGGAGCTACAGCCCATCTGGGACAGCAGAACACAAGGACAAGGGTTTTACTGGAAGCGTGTCCACGGAATGTGGGTACCCACAGGTCTTTTATAAAGTTAAGTGTTTACAGAGCATTCAGCTTTGGATGCGCATATCCTGGAAGAAAAAAGGAAAAAGCAAATCAGAGTGGAACACTGCTCTGCAGGGAGGTCACCAGAGTTGTCTCTGACCCCCTAAATTTGGGTGCTGATGATTTATGGGTATAACCTGCTGACAGCAATGCTACAGAGCCAGCCCTGGCTCTGAGAGTGTTCAGACACCACAGAGCATGAAGAGTTAAACCTTGCAGGTCTCAGATCAAGAAGCATCTGGCTGGCATTGCATTTCCTAGGAAAACTATGGATTCTTGGCAGCAAAGTGATAAACCAATCAGCAATAATTAGCATATTTCGATGAATGAACTGTCTGCTGGCATTCAAGGAGTAGAACATCTTGCCTGAGTGAAATAAAGTGTGAAAGAGCTCTGAGCAAGGTGGGTCTATTCCATGGTGGTCTCTTCAGAGGCCCACTGACTCCAAACCTGCTGCAGAGGAGGGAGCCTGGACTGATGCTCCGGACTGCACACAGCAGTTCTGGAGCAAACTGTCTCCTGCTCTTCCTTTCCAAGCCATGAGTTTTTACTGGAGGCTCGGCCCTGCCTTGAACAAAGAACACGCTCCCAATGGGCACATCAAGGCACAAGGCTGGCCCAGATTTTGATCTATTACTAAAATGGTGCTTTTGCTTTGTGGAATGCCTAAATTTTTAATAGAAACACTTCAATCAAAATGCAAAATCACCAGTCCCAGGACTGCTCACTGACACCTTCATTTTCCTGCCAACATACTCAATTTTTCACTTTCTGTGTGCCCACATGCCACTGGAATGGTTGCTTCTCTCCAGCACACACCAGGATACATCAGGAAAATGATGCTCTTCTACCATGGGGACAACTCTTCTATCCCTCAGCTGAGATGCTTCTGCATCAGGCTCCTGGAGCTGGACTTATCACAAAAAAGGATGGAAACCAGCCCGTGTTTGCTATGATGGTTTCATTGTGGCTGCATCAGGCAGAGGGCAGATGGTTTTGGCTGCAGGAACCTCATGGACTCTGCCTGGCTCTGTGCACGTGATAGGAGGAATTTGGGGTCCAGAGCAGTGAAGGTTGCTGAGACCAATAGGGGCAAGGACCACCTGGCTGCTTACAATAAATAAATTAGTAACTGCCAAAATTATAAGGCAAAGAACAGCTGGGGAAGAGAGGAAGAGACAGTTGGGAGCCTGAAGCATCACTTGGAAATTCTCAGCTTCTGCAGCAATGTGGCTGTTCTCTGGCACTGGTGGCTGCAAAGGTTCAACCTTGTACAATTTTGTACAGCCTTTTTGGGGATCACCAGGGAAAGGGGGAGTCTGAGCCAGCCAGTGCATGATGTGGGAAGAAGGAGGCTCATGTTCAGGAGCCCCCACGCTAACAGTAAAAATCTTCATCAGAAAAAACGCTGGGCCAAGCATGTTCAGATTTGGGCCAAAAGATTTTCATAAGAATGAAGCATTCTGGAGAAGTTCAGATGTTTTCTCTGTGAATAAAAAAAATTATCCTGAGAATTTACAATCCACAGAACCGACAAACCATTCCTGATCCCCTCCAACCCAGAGACTGGCTTCCTTTGCCCTGCACATGCCGAGGAAGGGAAGACAGGACACCTTTGCAAAGTCTCTGTTCCCTGTGCACCAGCACTGCTCCCTCCCAGAGCCCCAGATACAGCTGGAAATACAGCTACCCTATGGCTCCTCTGTCTTTTGACCTGTTTCTCACTCTGCAGCCTCTGGGACAAGGCTGGTGGTGTCAGCAAAGTGAGGCTGGTCAGAGCTGTGAAAAGTGGGCAAGAAGAGGCCCCTCAGGATGGCGACAGGAAACATATGGCAGGAGCACGGTGACATATTGCTGACAGACCTGCACTTCCAGGTCCATTAGCCTCAATTAAAGTGGATTGGAATATTTAGCACAGGTTCAAGTAAAAGAGACTGGGAATAGTGTATTTGGGCTCCTCAGTGGGGCTGCTGAGACTCACCAGGAGTCAGAGAGAAATCCTGGACTAGCATAAACCCCCAGGGCGGGGGGAAGGAGGATTATGCTGTCAGGGAACCCTTAGAGCTGGTCATGGTGGTATGGCTGTTGTGCATCAGCCTCTCCAGGCCCATCTTGAAGGCTTTGGGGACATCTTAGAGCCCCTTCCAGTGCTAAAGGGGCTCCAAGAGAGCTGGAGAGGGACTTTGGACAAGGGTCTGGAGGGACAGGACAAAAGGAAAATGGCTTTAAGCTGAAGGAGGGTAGATTTAGTTTGAATATTAGACGAAATTCTTGCCTATGAGGGTGGGGAGCCCCTGGCACAGGTTGCCCAGAGAAGCTGTGGCTGCCCATGGATCCCTGGAAGTGTCCAAGGCCAGGTTGGACAGGGCTTGGAGCAACCTGGACTAGTGGAAGGTGTCCCTGCCCATGGCAGGGGGTGGCACTGGATGATCTTTAAAGTTCCAACCCAAACCATTCTGTGATTCTCTGATTCTATGAAATGCTGTGCTTGAGGCAGAAGAGCACAGGGAGGTTGTTGGCCACCAAGGGTTGGGGCTGAGGGAGCAAGGAGATCCTGTCCAGCCTCAGGCCCTGAGCCCAGGAAAGGGCAGCATTGCTGAAGACAACCAGGCAAGAATGGGCAACCTTCTGACTTCTGCACAATGGAGACATTTCAGCCTGCCTTGCCCTTGCATGCAGGCAACAAGCTCTCCTCACCTTGAACCACAGTCCTGCCTCTGGCAGTAACTCATAAATTCCCATTCAGCCTCTCTCCATAACACTGGTCTGTGTGTAACCACAGCTTGGAGGCTTGTAGAGCTTCTCTGAGAAAATGTGAGCCAGTGACAGCAGTTATGTTGGTCCCACTGAGCAGGAAGATGGGACAAGGCTGTGCCTTGCCAAGGACATACAGAGGAGTCTCCACCAAAGGCAGCAATGAGCCCACATTCAGTGGAGGCCTTATCCAGAAAACCATCATTAAGAATGTCCTCATGGAAACGCAGACCTGCTGCGAGCCCTGCTTAATTCCCTGCTCTGTTTAATTGCCTCTGTGGGACACTGTGAGGAAAAGAACAGCAAACATTAAAATACACAGTGGGATGAAGATGACAGTTGCTACCTTTGCTGTGATTATGCAGCGAGAGAGAAATCAGAGTCTGGTCATAGGCTGTGTATCCCCCTGCCCCACTGGAGGAGTCTGGCTACAGGCTTGGCCCTCTTCAAAACCAACTACAAAGTTCAATTCTTGACCTGTATTTTCCCTCAATGTATTGTTTCTCTGAGCAAACACAAACGTGCATGGACCTGTGGAGAAGGGCAGGAGCAAAGAAGCAGGCATATGCATAAAATTATAACTAATTAGACTTTTCCTCTAAAACCTGGAAAGAGAAAGAAAGTTATTGTGATGCTTGTTTTCAAATCCTTCATGCACATATCGAGATGGAGGAGGTGGAAATCAAGAAGTACTTGGAAAAACTACTTTTCTTTCCTTCTTCCCTGTGAGGGTGGGGTGGCACAGGTTGCCCAGAGAAGCTGTGGCTGCCCCATCCCTGGAAGTGTCCAAGGCCAGGTTGGATGAGGCTCGGAGCAACCTGGGCTGGTGGAAAGGGGGGAATGAGATAAGCTTTAAGGTCCCTTCCAACCCAAACCATTCTGTGATTCTATGATTCACTGACTTTAAACTTCTAATGAACCAAAGACTTGAGTCAAACCATTCCGTGTGCACAGCACCACATTTCCAGCTGAGATGAACTGCTTCCTGAGAACTGCCTTTGTTTCTGCATCAAAATGCTCCAAGTGCACCCTCACTCAGACATGTCAGGTGGCTCAGTCACAGATTTAAGCCCCCAAAATTTCGGGAAGAAATAGAGTCACTATACCTTTGGTGGTCTTCATGGCCCCAGTGTGCCACCTTGGTTTGGGATTAAGAAGGAGTCAGATTCAGCCTGTGGAAGAGGTGGCACAGCAGCTGAACAGGGCTGAGACAGAGAAGGATTTGGAAACGTGCCTGCAGGTCACACAGCAGCCACCACGGTCTCCACACCTGGCAGGTGTGAGCACATGTGTGTGCAACACAGAGCACAGAATGGCTCTCCTGAATGTGTCCTTCGAGCAGATGTTCCCTGAAACCACTAATGGTGATGCTGCACCTCTGGGTGGTGCCTCATTTGATCTACACTTGTTGCCACTTTGTTTAATAGCAAAATAAGTAGTGAAACAATCATATTGGATACAGTTAAAACAGAAGGGTCTTGGTTTCAGTCTTTTCCAGATGACCCTATGATCAAATGTTTGTTTAGGGTGTGCAGACTCAGGAGACAAACCACTCGTTATGTTTAGATTAATGTAATACTAATGGAACATGAAGATTATCGGCCAAAAATATTTCTAGAGTGGGTACTCAGAGACCAGAAAAGACTTGTGTGGATACTCAAACTGAAATGCTTTAATGAAGAAAGAGTGTCTGGAGCCCTGTTAAATCCGTAGAGACACTGGTCTCTCCAAAATCTGAACCACTTTTGTGTTTTCCAGCCTGTTGTTTAAGGGCTAAAGGAACAATTTTTATTGAAGCATGTAATATAAGTCATTGCACTGTCTGGATGTCACGTCCCCATAATCTACTCACTGTGGTGTGACCTCTCCCTATGTGGCTGTGCACAGAGCAAAGGACTGGCTCAGCCATGGGCTCAGCACACTCACACCCTCTCCTGCAGCCCCCCAAACACAGCCCAGCCAGGCTGCAAATGTGTGACTGCTACATCTTCTTCCTCTCAAATGACATCCCCAAAGTCTGGTTTTTATTCATTGGACCTGTGACCAGCGTTTGTGGTTGGTGGTGCTGACAGGGGGTAACTTGTCTTGCTAAACATTGAAATAATGGAAATGTGAGGAAGGTGAATCAAAAGCCCTAAACAAAGCAGCATTTTGTGTCTGTGCCTGAGTGCACATGGAGATGCTGCAGAGTTATCAGCCTGGAGAGTGGGATCCAAAGGATTTCCAGCCCTCTTAGGTGGATTGTTGAAGACATTCTGTGCCTTTCCTACTGATGGAAAGCTGAGTGAATGATGGTAAGGGTTTGCTTGGATTTTTATTTGCTTTGAAAGAGAGCTTCTGATGAGCCCATCTTGATGAGTCCCTCATATACCTTCTCTGCAAGCAGTCAGGCATGCTGGATTTGCATAAAACAGTGTTCTTGAATAAATGTATAAGACAAACCCCTGAGAGTGGTTCATTCCTGTTCATAGATGTTTGATAGTCTACACAAGAATTTGGGTATTCAAGCATTTATTTTTTTTTAAATTCTTATATTTACAAAGCAGTTTAATTTGAGTGATTATTCAACCACAAAGCCTCTCTGTACATGCCTTGGTTGCTATCTGTGACAATTCTGATTAAGAAGTGCAAGTTATGTAAGTAAAAAGAAAAGTTAATTCAACTGGCAACCCGAGACATAGTTCACATGGTTAAATACTTTGAATGTTAACAACAAAAACATGCCTGAAGGGGTCTGGCACATTTACCAGCCATTCACCAACCCACAGAAAAAGTAAATTGCTAAAAGATTATTGTGGTAATGGCTAAATCAAACTGCTGTTTGTAAAAGCACATTCTTAGCCCAGATGCTGCAGTGCTCACCAGACCTTACACTGTGCTCTAAAGCTGGCACGTGACATTGCAATCACAAAACATCACATTTCATCAAAGACCTGTCCAGGGAAGCTGGCATGCAAGGTGCCAGGCTCCGAATGTACAGTGCATTAGTCATGGCACATTAACTCTCCACGTGCAGCCCAGGTCTGGGGTCCATCTCTTTGAGCCCCACGCCTCTGAGAAGGAGCTGTCTGATTTAATCTCCTCCCTGTGAGGAGTGGGAGAAACAGGCCCCTCCTGGAGCACTCCATTCTACCCAGGCAGGTGCCATGGTGAAGAAGAGTTTTAAGATGAGTTTGAAGGTGATAATCAGCTTGAGTGATGCCTGGTTATCCATTAGAAGACATTAAAGGCATGAGACAAAATGTTTGCTTGAGATGAAAAGAAGTTCAGAGCTGGATATGTGAGTCTGCTCTGTGTGTGGCTGCAGACGAGGTGTGGAGGGAGAATAGAAGGGATCAGGAGAAGAGCCATGAAGAACTTCATAAGGGAATAGAAAAGATCCTCCAAAGAAAACGCTGTGTGAGCAATTCATAGAGCAGAACAGAGCTGGCAGAGGGCAGACCAGGAGAAGGAGGAAGGAAAGCGGTGAGAGAGGTAAAAGAGCATTTTGTTGGTGCCTCCTAGGAACAGAAGAGGGCTCTGTGAAGCTGGTTAACCATGTATTAGCTATGGAGTGCAGACCTGGACAGCTCAGCCAAAACAGAGCAGCTTGTTGAAGCCACACAAATTGACTGTATTGATGAGCCCAGAGTTGTGCTCTGGCAGGGGAGGGGATGGGACTGAGCCATGACGGAGATGCCCAAAGAGGAGAGTGTAAGTGCCCAAGTCAGGGACAAAGGAGAGGACAAAGACGGTTGACCAGCTCTTCTGGTCAAGCCAGGACTGTGAATCAAATGAAGAGGTGTGGGAGAGCAAGCAGGCTGCCAGAGGTCTGTGTTGTCCCCGGCGTGGGACACTGGAGTCTGAGGATGACAAAGAGGCACCCGAGTGAACACCAGGCAGGATGGCTCCTGGGGAGGAGCAGAAGGGAGCACAGGAAAGCCAAGCAGAGAGCTGGAGAAGAAAGGGCAGGAAGAATAGGAAAATACTGAAATCAAGAAAGAAAGGTCAATGCCAGCAGGAAAAAATGTGCTTTCATCCTGCAATCTGCTTAGGGGCTGCAGAGATCCCTGCTACTTCAAACCCTGCTGCTGTTTGCAGCAGAGTGGGCCATGCTAGTGAGGAAATAGGGATGCATTTGGGAATCTAACACCTTCTGTGCCCCTTTTGCACTGTCAAAAATTGGTAGAATTGTCCCAGTGAGCTCATCTGGGTAGTGCAGTGGAAATGTATCCTCCTCTGTTTCAGCTCTGGAAGGAGAGAACTGAGCAATGCAAAGAGGACACAAGTTCCCACGAGCCCCGAATCTTGAGTGTCAGCCTGAAAAGCTGGATGGGAGTCTGATCAATGTGTCCAGGCCCTGTAGACATACATGCATCCCATAGGATGGCCCCCATTCCCAGGAAAAGTAACTCCACTCTCCTCACTCCAAAGACAGCGAGTGCAGGGTGGTGGCAGATCCCTGTCAGTCTCAGGATATGACAATGGTAGCATGGAAGCAGATTTCCAGGCACTATTTCCTCACCATATCCTGCCTACTCAGTGTATGCTTACAGCAGGGAACTGGCAGCACAGAAGACACACGTTTCCCTGCCCAAGCACTTCCAATGGGCTCTGTGTCTCTGACAGATCTTGTCTGCAAGAACTTCTCAAAAAGTTGAGCTGCTTCTGGGTCTTCAAACTGTCCTCTCAGTCAGCAGACAAAGCAGCCTATTTGCAGTAATTCCCTTCTGCTCCAGTTTCAGAAACTACAGGTTTCTACAAGTGAAGTGGGACATGGGGGTTCTGACCACACTCAGGATATGGCTGATGGTTCCTGAAGTGCCTCATGGAAAGAGGCCCTCCTGCACCGTTTTTCAAAGTTTCTTCCCTATGTGATGTTTTACATGTTCCCTTTTATATATCTCTTCATCATCCTCACTGGGGAAAGGTGCTCCAGCACCTTCTGCAGTGTGAGCACAGGACCACACCCCCTCCATCCACTGCTGCTGTGACATTCCATCCATCCAGGACCATTATTTGATAGAACTCTTTGTTTTGCTCTGACAAATGGGGCAGGCAGGGAATCAATTTTCTTCCCTTCCTGCGAGGTGTCAGAGCGCTGCTTTTACCAGGAGGCCTCCTCTCTGCCTCAGTGCTCAGATTAACTTATTAGGAGTTAATTAATCAGGCCCATTGACTGACTGTCACACTGTTGGTAGTTAGTCTGCTCTGGGGTCGGAAGGTCGTACTGGAGCAGCTCCTCCTGTCCTCTTTGCTGTGTGATGCCTGTTGTCACCAAGAGAGGCCGGGCAGCAAGGAGGGGCAGGAAGAAGAGGAAAGTGAAGGTTGGCCTCTTTTCCAAACAATACAGTCAACAGAAAAATGGAATCAGAGCTTCATTCCCCCTTGGATGGTGTTTGTACACAGTAAGAGATGGGGATATCTTCCACAGCTCCTCTCCTCCGAGGTGGAGGAGGAACTTGAGACAGTGCATAGTCAGAGGGAGCTTTGGAATTTTTCTGAGCCCAACAGACTCTCCCTCATCACTGCCTATGGGTCTCTGATGCTGTTCATGGACACAGAAAGGTGTTGTGGCGAGGGGGGATGTTGCCCACAATGGGTTATTTGCTTGAGCAAGTGTCCACATGAGCAGTGGGATTCTGCAGTGCAAAGACTTTAGGGAATCAACATTGCATGTATCCATCTATGAAAATTCAGGGAAAAACTACATTAAAAAAAAGGAACACCCTCGATGGAGTTGGGATGAGATTTTGAGGTCAACTTAGGTGCCATAGGTGATCAGCACTTCAAATTTTGTCTAGGGATCATTCCCAACAGCAAATCATCCTTATTAAAAAGCAATGTTACCTGAAAACCTGCTGCAAAGCAGAGCACTGAACAGGTTCAGCTTGTTTTCTTTGTCATGGAGGGCATTAGGCAGTGACTGGTAGAGGTTCATAACTATCTGCATGGGAGGGAGATTTCTGTCAGTAAAGGGCTCTTCAGTTGCACAGAAAAAGGTCTAATTTAGTGTCCAAGGTTGTGAAGCCAGGATAGAATTAAGTGCAATTTTTTAGAAGTGAGGGTTTACCTCATCTTGAGAAGGGGCCAATTCCTCCCGTCCTGTGACTGTTTCCTGGAAAGAAGAGGTTAGTGGAAGACAGGAAACGAGTGAAGATCTTGTCCTATGTTACACAGGCCGAGCTTCCTGTCTGTGACCGTGCAGATCTGTGGGCCAGAGCTGGGCTGGGACCTCATCTCAGAGCTCTGCTGGACCTACCAAGCATTTAATGTCACTGCCCTTGTCACATCTGGCATCTCTTTCTCCTTCTGAGTGATCCAGAATTGTGGTCCTTGGCAGCCTTCTTCTTCCTGCTGGAAAAACAAATGGTTACAGCCAGGACTCTGTCTATCCCACCACCACCATCAGATCCAAACGGGAAGGTTACCAACTCCCAGGAATCTCAGCTCAGTCTTATCAGGTTTGGCTCCAACAGGTCTTGCCAGAGGGAATGATCACACTCCTCTGCCTACAGACCTTCTTAAGGTGCTGAGAGGAGACCATGAGTCACACCTGGCAAGGGATGGTGAAACTTGGTTGTCCAAGGAACAGGAAAAGATTGTCTTTTGCAGAATGTGTGAAGTAGAGGAGATTTATTTCACAGATAACAGTATTTGTTCACTTCTTTATCAATAAAGACTTCGTCTGAAGATTTCCATTCCTCTAATGCTCTAAAACTGACTGTGCATCTAGGGAACCTATTGGGAAATCAGCCAAAGAGTGAGGTGATTACTTCTTCCTTCCTCTTAACCCCGGTTCCAGCCTCAGCCTTTTTGGGGATCAGTAGCAGTCAATGCTGCAATTATTTCTGATGCACATTGTTAGCTCAGCCTCAGCTTTCCTTTCTCTCTTCTTCTGGAGTGACTGTCCCATCAATTCTACCCGTGCAGACACTGCCAAGGAATCCACAGGGTTGTGCACTCATGTGCTCTGCTCTGTGGGGATCTCAGGTCTCATCTGGAAATTGAAGAGGCACTCCCTGGGGCTCTGATCACACACTGGGTGTGGATTCTCAGCCATTTAAGCCATGAAAATCTTAGAGAAGTAGAGATGAACAGCTGTTCCTTATGTTCTTGGTCTCCTTTCCCCACCAGTGTCACCAGTTGGCTGTGGTCACTGAGATGTGATGTATATTCCCTCTCATAGGGAGGAGAGAGACTGAAGTCACTGGGGATTTTTCTAGATGGGAGAGGAAGGAACCAGTCACAGCCTTGAAGATGCAGCATGGAAACATCTATGTGGAGATATTCAGTTATCATTTTTTGACAGAAAACATACATTTTCCTCAGCAGGAAGAGGCATGTATGAAAACCACAACAGCACTGTTTACGTTATAAGGAGAAATCCCAAACTGAGTTATGTTTCAAACGCATTTGACTGCAAATGCTCTAATCAGACTTGTGCCCCAGTGTCAGGCGTTGGAAGTGTCATTGGGCACCCAAATTCTGCCTTATTATGTTTTTACATGTCCAGGTACAATGGAGACTTGCTGCTGAGCTGCTCTGAAGCCAAGTTCCCACCCTACCTACAATTTGGTGCTTTCTGTGAGCACTGAAGAGGAACCAGAGCTCCCCAGCTCTGCCAGGGAAGCTCTAATGAGGGTCTAGGCTAAGGGCACATGTTTGGCAAATCCTCCCTATTGGATTGTTCACCAGTGAGAAGACCAAAAGTTGTCTCAGTGCACAGCAAACAAACTCCCAAGCGTTTTCTGAAAAAATGAAAAACCTAAAATGCCTTGGTCATCAATCAGAAGGACCTGCCACATGACAGGAGCTTGCAAGCAGAAAGCAGAGGCAGCCTGGGAAGCCCTGGACTTCAGCCAGCAAAGCCTGAGCTTCCCAGCTGTGCTCCAGACACCCCCCATGTCAAAGGAGATCCCTGCTGGGTAACAAAGCACCATCTAGGCATGGCTGCAGTGGGAGGTGTCCTCTCAGTCCAGTGCTCTTTTCCTGTTTGCTGTGATTCCCCAACACTCATACCTGGGCAACAGGGAACTAGAACTGCTGAAATTTGGTTGTGGTATCAGTGCATCTTATTGGTGAAAAAGGTCATTTCCAAGTGAACCTGCAATGGATGCTTTTTATTGCTGCAACCATATTCTTACAGTCACCCAGCTAGAGCTTTCTCACAATTCCATGTGCTCAGAAGGGGTGGATCCCACCCAGCAGCTCCCTATTAAACTATTGTCTTCCTTGGGGATCCCATCTCTCCTCATATGATCGGCTACACTTTGAGGCTGCAAGAAAGAAATCCTGGAATCCCAGAATGGTTTGGGTTGGGAAGGACCTTAAAGCCCACCCAGTCCCACCCTTTGCCATGGGCGGGAACACCTTCTACTAGACCAGGTTGCTCCCAGCCCTGTCCAACCTGGCCTTGGACACTTCCAGTGATGGGGCAGCCACAGCTGCTCTGCTCTGTCCACCCTCACAGCCCAAGCCTCTGCAGCCAAATCCTGCCATGTTCCCGTGCTTATCCTGGAAAACAGCCCTGAATACATCACACACCAGGGATGTCTCAAGAACCATAATTATTGTCTCTCCAGCTGTGATTGGCATAGGTGGTGATGCCTCAGGCTTTACTTGGCCCCAGATCCTGAGCTGTGTTGGTTCTGCACAGCATCATTACCAGCATCGTGATGCCTTAAGAACAGGTCTCCAGGGAGCTTGGAGACCCTGAGCTGTCCTGGCTCCTGAGCTATCACTGCACGTCTTCAGGGAGCTTGTAGGTAATGTTCCTTTGTCGGCTGCAGTTGCTCAGCAGAGCAGCAGCTGGACTGGATTCATACCTTGGGCAGAGCTGCTGCTCAAGGTCTGCGCTTTCACTTGGGGCACACACGGGGCTGCTTTGATATGGAGATGTCGTGCCTGGTTTGTTGCCTTGGTCACGTTTCCACGTGTTTTTTCTGCTGCTGTACAACAGCCCTCCTGGATGCACAAGGAAGCAGCAGCTTGTGGCAGCCATCTGTGTCCAATCTGTGGAAATAGGAGGCGGCCTTGGCATGTGCCTGACTCCTACAGGCCCATGTTGATCCCACCATCCAGAAAAGCAGGCTGAGATGGTCTGCCTGCCACTCGCAGCCACCCCAGAACACTGTGATCACTAATTGTAATCATGAAATCACAGAATGATCCCGTTTGGACCTCAGGAGGTCTATGGTGCAGCTGCCTTCAGACGCGAGCAATGAAATCAAACCACACTGCTGAGTGCTTCCTCCAGCCGGGTCTTTAAAACCTCCAAGAACAGAGATGCTACAGCCTATTTCTTTGACTGTTGCAAATGGGAGAAAACTTTCCTTATATCCATTTTGAACCTCTCCTGTTTCAATTTCTACCCAGTCTCTTGTTTTTTCCACCATGCAGTACTGTGGCCTGGCTCTGTCTTCCCAATGACCTTCTCAAAGGCACCAGCCATCTGACAGGACACGTCCCCAAAGCCTTCCTTTCTCCAGGCTGAACAAACTCCATTCCTGTGCCCTCCCCTCACCAGGGCAACTGCTCCAGCCCCGTGACCATCTTGATGACCCTCTACTGAATTCCCTCCAATTCATCAGTATCCATTATTGGGAGGCCTAACACTGGACACACTATTCCAGATGTGGTCTAAAAAGTACTGAGTACTTGCTAGCAATGTTCCTGTTAGTAAAGCCCAGGATGTTGTTGGCCTTCCCTCCTGGGATGAACTGGTGTCACATCAGCCTGAGGGTGGAACAAGGAGAACAAATGAATGGGCTCATGCAGGACTCGGTGCAAATATCAACATCTCAGAGAGCCTGGTGACTTTTCTGGGATGTGGACTGGACCCTTTCTGCCTAGACAAGATGGTGACAGCCAGTCTATGAACCTTTCCAAAAGGTAGGGAGATGGAATAGGTCACATTGTGCTTTTGTGCAGGAAATTGCACTTTACAGTCTGCACCATGTTACTTTGTTATTACCAGCACATAAATCTGCAAGTGCACAGCTTATTGAGGCTCTGTGACAGTCAGGAGATGGGGAATTGTTACCATGACAGATGGACTGACAACTTCTATAGAAAAATCTTTGTTCAGCTTGGAGTTAAAGCTGTAAATATATAAACCTTACATAAAAGGCATGTGATTAGAACAGTGTGGATGAACAGGATGAGGCTGGGAGGAGGACCACGGTGGGTGCTGGATGAAGGCAGGGTGTGAAACCGGACTGTTTTCTCCTCCTCTGGTTCCTACATGTCACATGGTGAGCATTGTCAGATTAGAAAAGGTGCTTAATCCTCCCATGGTTTTCCAGATCTGACTGTGTAGAAATAGCAGCCAGGCTTTGCTTTCATTTGGCTGACTCATGGAAGCTGGTGAGAAGTAGTCCCTATGCCCTGGGTGGGAGTTCCACCGTGGCCACCTGCAAGTGAGAGTGCAGGAGCCAGATATAAGGGTGACAAGGCAGGAAAATATCTCCAGAAGACTTTCAGGGCAATGCCATCCACTTCAGGAAGATCAAGGATTAATTTTGCATTTTACTGAGTGTTCAAATTTGTTTTACTACCAGCAAGGGGAGGGCAGCACAACTGGGCCCTGATGAGTGATGGCCAGGGCCAAGTCCCAGGGTATGATCCTACAGAGCTGCAAAATGTAAGCAAAGCAAGAGGTCCATGGGGGTGGGGTGAGTTCAGCAAACAGCTCGAGGAGAGATGCCAGCTGTGGTTCCTGTTCACTGTTCCAAAGAACGTCTGTGTCACCCTCCACCCTCCACAGTGGTGTGGCCGTTCTCAGAACAGAGAGAACCATAGTTTGGGTTTGAAGGGACCTCAAAGCTCATGTTATCCCATCCCCTGTCATGGGCAGGGACATCTTCCACTAGCCCAGGTTGCTCCAAGCCCCGTCCAACCTGGCCTTGGACACTTCCAGAGATGGGGCAACCACAGCTTCTCTGGGAAACCTGTGCCAGGGCCTCCCCACCCTCACAGGGAAGAATTTCTTCCCAATCTCCCATCTCACCCTGCCCTCTGGCAGTGGGAAGCCATTCCCTGTGTCCTGTCCCTCCATTCCTTGTCCCCAGTCCCTCTCCATCTCTCCTGGAGCCCCCTTAGGCCCTGGAAGGGGCCCTCAGGTCTCCCTGGAGCCTTTTCTTCTCCAGGTGAACACCCCCAGCTCTCCCAGCTTGGCTCCAGAGCAGAGGGGCTCCAGCCCTACAATTAACTTATAACTCACCACAAAACAGAGCTGCCATCTGGGTGCTCAGGCCAGGCAGAAATTTCCTGTCAAAACAGCATTTCAACAGAAAAGAAGCTGTTTGGTAACTCCAGACACTGCCTGTGGAGGCATCTGCTGGGCTTGGGAACTTTGGACTGTCTATGAGAGAAATAAAATATGGGCATTTTGAGTCAAAAGCCTAAAGAGAATGTCACTTCCCAGAAGGACAGCTCTGCAGGGAAGACATCCAAGTTCCTGCAGGGAGCAGAGCAAGCAGCTTTCAGGGACCCCCTGACCTTCTCCAGTGTTTTTCTGCCTGGCAGTGCATGGTGATTACACCTCCTGGGTGAGCCATCATTCCCTCCAGTAGCTGCTTATCCAGGTCTGCCCAATCAGCCCCTGTCCCAGCACATCTCCAGAGATGTGGCTTCTTCCAAGGCCGCTTCCAGCTCTCACTGAAATAAGGTTCAAATTTAAACATCAGGAGCACAAAGCAGGGGCTTGATGAGAACGATGATCACATGGACCATGTGGCTGCACTCAGATCTTCCAGGGCACCTTGTCACCCTGCCAGCTCTTCAGGGATACTTGCATCCACCCTTCTCCATTTGGAGAAAGTAATTTCCCTGCAGACACAGGTGGTGCTGGCTTTGAACAGGGGCCAGGGAACCAGCCTGAACACCCACAGAGATGGGGGACCATGTCCTCCAACACTTCTCCTGCCACCTCACGCAGAGCAGGAAATCTCTGCAGTTCAATGAGTCTCTTGCTAAACATCTTTGACATTTGATTTGAGAAATAAAGGTCAGGCTCCTCAGAGAATGGTAATGTGAGTTTAATGAACAAAACCTGTCACAGTCTGCACTGCTGCCGCCGTTTTGGAGGGTGATGGACTCTGGGGAGCTGTGCTGCCTGGCTGCACCCTGATCTTTGCACATCCCTGTGCAGCGTTTCCATGGCTGGTGGGGACATGCCTGGGTATGGCAGAGGGACATGAGGCCTGATCCAGCTCCTGCAGCTCTTGCTGATAGAGGGGAGCAGGTTCCCCCTGCACCTTCATTACAGTTTACTCCTTTTCCTTGGTGTCTGAGCCTGGTGTCAGTACCAGAGGACAGTGTGGGAGGCGCCTGCGTACGATGCGAGCAGGTGGATGATTTGCTGTGCCTGGTGGCAGAGCTCAAGGAAGAGGTAGAGAGGCTAAGAAGCATTGGGGAAAGTGAAAGGGAATGGACTGGTGGAGCTGCACCCTTTTGCTGCCAAAGGAAGTCCAATAGGAGACAGTGACATCCTGCCCCTCCTGCCATCAGGCAGATGGAGCAAACCAAGTAGATGGGGGGGAATGGAAACAGGTCCCCAATCGAAGAGGTAAAAGAATCCCCTCCCAATCCCCATCACCTCCCCAGGTGCCCTTAAAGAACAGGTATGAGGCCCTGGACCCAGGGAGTCAGGTAGAGGACAGTCAAGAGGAAGATCTGTCTGGAGGGTCTCCTGATTGCACCCCATCCACCAGATGGATTACAACTACAGCTATAAATTAAAAAAGAAGGGTAGTTGTAGTCAGTGACTCCCTTCTGAGGGGAGCTGAGGACCCTGTATGTCAACCAGACCCATCCCACAGGGAGGTCTGCTGCCTTCCCGGGGCCCAGGTGAGGGATATTAGTAGGAGATTCCCTGAGCTAGTTCAGCCCTCAGATTATTATCCACTGTTGGTAGTCCAGGCTGGCAGTGATGACATTAATGACATTAATGGAAGAAGTACCAGGGCAATTATAAAGGATTTCAAGGTGCTGGGTTGATTAGTTGATGGGACAGGAGCACAGGTGGTGTTCGCCTCAGTTCCTTCAGTAACAGGGATGAATGAGGAGTAGGAAAACCCATCTTATCAATAGGTGGCTAAAGGATTGGTGCCACCGGCGGAATTTTGGTTTTTTTGACCATGGGGCAAATTCTATGGTACCTAGTCTCCTCAAATCAGATGGGCTTCATCTATCTAGGAAGGGAAAAAGGACTATAAGTTGGCAGGGCTGATCAGGAGGGCTTTAAACTAGGTTTGAAGGGGGAAGGGATTGACACTGGGCTCTCCAGAGAGGAGCCTAAGGGTGGAAAGCCCGAGTTCAGAGTGAAATCAGCAGCCCAGCTGAAATGCATGTGCACCAATGCAGGCTGAGTGGGTAACGTAGTCGCCATCCCGGAAACGTGGTGGGATGACTCGTGTGACTGGCTGCTGCCATGGGTGGCTACGAGCTCTTCAGAAGGGGAGGGCAAGGTAGGAGAGGTGGAGGGGTGGCTCTGTATGCTAGAGTGTGGAGGAGCAAGGATCAGAATGGGAACAGTTTCAGGAATGGAAAAGGATATACAGCGATTGAAAGGACTTTATTACAGGGACTTTGCAGTTCTTATGTGTTTACAAATATATACATTGTATGATTCCCTGAGATTTGTAACACCTGGGTTTGCCCAGGCATGCCTGCTCCCTGCTTCCCTGCTTCCCCCTCTGACTGGCTGAAGAAGCTGCAGAGAGGAGAGAGCTGCCATTCGCCCTTTCCTTCCTCGGTTCCTCCCCCGTTCCTCCCTCTTCACCTGAGTCCCTATCCCTATTTGTTTCCCTGGTTGTCTGTCTCATGCTCCACCCTATTTTCTGGTGCATTCCACGCCAGAGCTGATAAAACTCCCATTAAACTCGACATTGCACTGCAACCTCAGACCTCGTGGGACCCCTTTGTGCAGTGCCCTGGTCCTTCTCCCCTCCCCCAGGGACCGTAGCATTAGAGAGTCTCTTGACTCTGCAGAACTTGAGGTCAGTAACAATAAGGTCGAGTGCCTGTGGGTCAGAATCAGGGGGAAGGCCAACAAGGCTCACATCCTGGTGGGAGCCTGTTACAGACCACCCAACCAGGATGATGAGGATGATGAATTATTCTACAAGCAGCTGGCAAATGTCTCAAAATCGCCAGCCCTTGCTCTCGTGGATGACTTTAACCTGCCGGATGTCTGCTGGGACCTCCACACAGCAGAGAAGAGACAGCGTAGGAGATTCCTGGAGTGTATAGAGGATAATTTCTTGCTCCAGCTGGTAAATGAGCCTACCAGAGATGTGGCCCTGCTAGGCCTTCTGTTCACAAACAGAGAAGGGCTGGTGGGAGATGTGGTGGTCGGAGGCCGTCTGGGGCACAGTGACCATGAAATAAGAGAGTTTTCAATACTCAGGGATGCAAGGAGGGCCATCAATAAAACCTCTATGCTGGACTTCTGCAGAGCAGATTTCAGCCTATTCAGAAGACTAGTTCAGAGTGTACCCTGGGAAACAACCTTTGAAAACAAAGGGGTCCAGGAGGGATGGACATGCTTCAAGAAGGAAGTCTTGAGCGCAGAGGAGCAGACTGTCCCAGTGTGCTGAAAGGCGAGCCGGAGGGGAAGACAGCCAGCCTGGCTGAACAGGGAGATTTTGAAGGAAATAGGGGAAAAAAGAGAGCTTACCAATTATGGAAAAAAGGGCTGGCTACTGAGGAAGAGTTTAGGAATGTAATTAGGTCTTGCAGAAAGAAAATTAGAGATAGGAAGGCAAAATTTGAACTCAATCTTGCCACATCTGTTAAGGATAACAAAAAGTCTTTCTACAGATACATCAGTAGCAAAAGGAGGGACAAGGAAAACCTCTGTTCTTTATTGGACATGGGGGGAACATAGTTATCAAAGGTGAGGAAAAGGCTGAGGTATTTAACAGCTTCTTTACCTCAGTTTTCAACAGTAAGACAGGTTGTCCTGAGGACAGCTGGCTTCTGGAACTTGTAGACAGAGATAAGAAGCTGAATAGCCCCCTGTAATCCAGGAGGGAACAGTCAGCGACCTGCTGAGCCACTTGGATCCTCACAAGTCTATGGGACCAGATGGGATCTGCCCAAAGGTGATGAGGAAGCTGGTGGAAGAGCTCGCCAAGCTGCTCTCCATCATCTACCAACAGCCCTGGCTCACTGGGGAGGTCCCAGATGATTGGAAGTTGGTGAATGTCACACCCATCCACAAAAAGGGCTGCAAGGAGGACCCGGGAAACTCCAGGCCTGTCAGCCTGAGCTCAGTGCCTGTCAAGGTTCTGGAGCAGATCATCCTCAGTGCAATCACACAGCACCTACAGGATGGACAAGGATCAGACCCAGCCAACATGGGTTTAGGAGGGGCAGGTCCTGCCTGACCAACCTGATCTCCTTTTATGATCAGGTGACCCACCTGGTGGATGAGGGGAAGGCTGTGGATGTGTCTGTCTGGACTTCAGTAAAGCCTTGGACACCATCTCCCATGGCACACTCCTGGAAAAGCTGCAGCCATGGCTTGGACAGGGGCACTCTGTGCTGGGTTAGGAACTGGCTGGAGGGCCAGGCTCAGAGAGTGGTGGGGATGGAACTGCATCCAGTTGGTGGCTGGTCACTAGGGGTGTCCCCAGGGATCAGTGTCGGGCCCAGTCCTGTTTAATGTCTTTACTGATGATCTGGATGAGGGGATTGAGTCCACCATTACCAAATTTCCAGATGACTCCAAGCTGGGGGGGAGTGCTGACCAGCTGGAAGGCAGGAGGGCTCTGCAGAGGGACCTGGACAAACTGGAGAGTTGGGCTGATTCCAAGGGGATGAGGTTCAACCAGACCAAGGGCCGGGTCCTGCACAACAACCCCCGGCAGCTCCACGGGCTGGGGACAGAGTGGCTGGAGAGCAGCCAGGCAGGGAGGGAGCTGGGAGTGTGGATGGACAGGAAGCTGAACAGGAGGCAGAGTGTGGCCAGGTGTCCAAGAGGGCCAATGGATCCTGGCCTGGCTCAGGAACAGTGTGGCAGCAGGAGCAGGGCAGGGATTCTTGCCCTGGACTCAGTGCTGGTGAGGCCACCCCTGGAGTGCTGTGTCCAGCTCTGGGCCCTCAGCTCAGGAAGGACATGGAGGGGCTGGAGCAGGGGCAGAGAAGAGCAGCGAGGCTGGGGAAGGGACTGGAGCACAAGTGCTGTGAGGAGAGGCTGAGGGAGCTGGGGGGGCTCAGCCTGGAGAAGAGGAGGCTCAGGGGAGACCTTCTCGCTCTCTGCAACTCCCTGACAGGAGGGAGGAGCTGGGTGGGGGTCAGGCTCTTCTCCCAGGAACCAGCAGTAGGACAAGAGGGCTCAGGGTCTTCAGCTGTGCCAGGGGAGGTTTAGGTTGGATATTAGCAAGAAATTCTTTCCAGAGAGAGTGATCAGACATTGGAATGGGCTGCCAGGGAGGGGGTGGATTCTCCATCCCTGGAGGTGTTTAAGGACAGACTGGATGTGGCATGAGTGCCATGGGCTGGGAACCACGGTGGGGTTGGATCAAGGGTTGGACTTGATGATCTCAGAGGTCTTTTCCAACCCGGCTGATTCTCTGATTCTCTGATTAGGGAGAGCAGAGAAATTTCCTGGAGCTCATCCTACAGCCCTCAGAAGGACAGTGAAGGCAGGGAGAGCACAGGGCAGCCCACCCCTGGTGTTACCCAGTGCTTTGTGCCTTGAGCTTGGCTCAGTGTCTGTGGCAGCATCTGACTGCTCTTGTCTCTCCTGTCAGTGGTACCTCAGTCCTACTCCTGCTATTGCATCCAAATTCCTTGTGTACTATGGGGGAGTTCAGCTCTCAAACTTTTTTCTTAGTATCATATGAAGTAAAAAAATATTTCAAAATAGGACGTATCCAAACGAAGCATTCTAGCATTTCCAAAACACGGAACAGAATTAAATTTGGCCAATTTTTTATCAAATTCATCACTGATTCCAGGATTGTCCACGTCTTGCCTCTTCTCAGGCTTTTTTCCCCCCTCTTTGTTGGGAGTGTTTTGCCAGCTCTGCAGATCCCCTGTTTACCCAGCTCCCAACCCCGTTCCTGGAGCTGCTCTCCCTTGTCTCCCTCTCCAGTGGACATAAGCCTTGCTTTTGTGTCCAATAACGCGCATCCCACTGCAATTTCATGCTTTTACACTCACAACATACACAGAATCTTTCCACATGCAAAATCACAAATACATGGTGAAACCATGACCAATTTCATATTTGCAGTGAAATACTCTCATTTATAGATGTTCCCGTTTTCTGGCCACAAAATACTTAAATGTTGAATATCTCTTGAAGTTAAAAAATCTCTTTCAAGCTAATTTAGGAGCCATCAGAAACTCTCAGCTTTCCATAGCTGGAAATCACTGCCAATGCATATTCCTTCCTGTTTTGCTTTCTTAAATAAGGGTAAATGCCAGATACTGTGTTTGCTCCTGCAGGATAGCAGTTAGTCAGCTCCCTATAGCCTAAGCATTAACGTTTTCTTCCTCTTTACTTGTGGGATCACACTTAGAAGTCTACTCTAAAAGTACACTGACACTCAAAGTCAAGTTCTTCAGATGCTGAAAGCACCAAAATTTAGGCTGTCCTCCGCTCCAGCCTCTTGAGTGGGATCATTACAATGCAGTGTTTAATTACATGATCATATACTAGTTTTTCCACAGAATCCCTAAGTCATTCCATGCCTGAATAGTCATTCAATATTTCCCTTAATCCTCCTCATTCAATGTGTGCTGCAGGCTTTATTTGCTGCAGACCATCCAAACCCTCTGTTGACTACAGAATTATTCATTCCCTCTTGGGGGTTCCCGCTTTCACTGGGGGCTGGGGAGGCTTCTCAAGTGCTAACTAATTTATTTCCACAAAACACCTGTGTAATGACCTTGTGCTTTCTCCCTTGAGAACTGAGGCAGAGAGATGAGCACCGGAGGCCGTTTGGATGCTTTCATACCATCCCACGCAGCAGGGCCTGGTGCTTGATTTTCTGTGGACTTGGCATTTCTTCACATTTTGCCTGTTCAAAGCACAGCTCCCCTTGGCTTCCATTCTGAGTGCTCAGCACTCCTGCAGACCTGACCCTAAGGATCTCCCACTGGTGACCTGGCAAGGAGAAAGGCATAATTAAGCTCAGCTTTAAATTCTGGAGGAAATGTAAGGGTAGGAAGGAACCCACATGAGAGTGCATTCTTTTTGTCATGCGATGCCCCACTTTGTTCCATAAAGGTTTCTGATCTCCCAGGGAAGGAGGGATCCTGCTTGGTTACACAGTCCCCAGAGCGAGCCCAAGCCATGCACTGCACAGAGCCTGAATGAGCACAGAACATGACTGTGCAATTAAGACCAGTAAAAAACTCTCAGCCTTTCTTGCTCTATCCCTCACCATCCCTTTCTCATCCCCTCTCCATCTTTAAATACTCCCTAATCCCCCTTGAGAATGGCTTTGTTCTTGTGCACCTCTCCCACCAGGCCTCTCAATCCAAAGCCATCCATCTCCCTTCCTCACACCCAGGAGCAATCTTCTGGTCTGGAAAATCCCGTCCAGCCATGGCTGTCGGGCTGGAGCAGGGATCCAGCATCATAGATAATTTTTATCCTTATGGAGACAAGGAAAAGCATGGTAAGCCAGAGATGGGGGAACTGGCTTCACATTGCTCTTCTTCCACTCCTTCCACCGGGGACAGTGGGTCCAGCCTGAGACTAGAGGTCCCATGTCACACCAGAGACCTACAGGACAGCAGCAGCATCTGCCCCCAAAGAGCAGAAACCTTGAGTGTCTCAGCCATTGCTCTGACCAAGCAGAGATGTGGAGGTGGGGGGGCCGGGCCCATGGTGCTGCACAGAGCAGAAGGATCAGGAATGAGCTCAAGGCCACAAGGAAAAGATTCTGCCAGGGTCCATGGGATGGTGTGCAAGGATCTGTCCTGGCTTTCCTTGTGACACCTGTGATCCCAAATCTGCCATTGTGGAGGGAACTTGATCCCATCCCTGTTTTGTGGAGAAATCCTCCCAGCTCTGTCCTGGCTTCTGCTTTTCCCAGGATCTTTCACTGGGCTCTTTCTATATCCAGCGTTGATCAGATGTGAGTGCAAGTGCTGAAGGTGCCTGCAGGAGCTGAGTTAGTGACTGGCTGTCCAGTATCTGGGCTTCAGCTCACAGTGAGAGCTAAAACAATGGCTTAAACCACTAAAATTCAACTCAAGTTGCTCCATGTCCGTGGCATGGTGTATTTCCCGTTTTTATTTCCCAGCCACTAAACAGCACTGGCATCTGTGGAAGTTTGTAATGCCAAGGCTTGATGTTTTAGGAAGAAACCAGAAAGGTATTTGAGAGCTGGTTACCCCCTGCACTGACAAGCTGCTTTGTGCCCACAGATGGGTGCTCTGTGTGGCTGGGGGTGTGCTCTGGGAGCCTGACACTGATCCCACATGTGGCAGCAGCAGCAACCTTCCCACGCTGTGCTTTGCACGAATCCTTCTCCTCCCCAGTGGATGGGATCCCCAGAGATGGGTGAGCAGCTCTGTCCCTCTCTTGTCCAAGTAAGAGGAGCAACTCTGCTGCTCTGTTTGTTTAGAAAAGGCTTCCTGTTCACGTTCCCAAACTCCCCGACAACTGCTCTGACATATTTTTCTGTCAATGCAAAGACAACACAGTCTGTTAAAACAGCTGCCTGAGCCTCCCAGGTTACCGCGTTCCTGGCATTAAAAAGCCATTTTCTGAGGGACTGACAGGGCAGTCATGAATCCTGTGTGGTCCAGACCAGCACTCCAGCTTGCCCCTGGAGAGGCACAGCATGTTCCCACTTCCAGACCTTTCACTGAGATACTTCTCTCCAGACAACATGGATCAATAGCTTGTACCACAGTGACCCATCTGCTTCTCAAAGTGGGTAATGGTGCTGCATCGCTCTGTACTCACACTAATATCACCTTTCCTGGCTTTTCTGGACACAACACCAAGTTAATGAAGTGATTCAGCTCCTGGTACCAAGCTAGGCCAGAGCAGGGCCAGCAGGAACTTGGAGCTCCGGGCAGTGCAGCGGCTTCCCAGCAACTCACACAGGAAAACACAGTTCCTGCAGCAATAGTCTGTGGTTGCACTGCAAGAGGGGGCAGTTTGCTGGTCACAACTCCCCTGCTGCTGTGCCTGCCCTGTCCACACCTCCACCATTCTGGTCAGCAGTTTCTTAACTGAAGCTTTGTGGCAGAAAAGAGACTATTTACAGGAGCATGGAGTGACAGGACAAGGGGCAATGGCTTCATGCTGACAGAGAGTGGGTTTAGATCGGATATTAGGAAGAAGTTATTCCCTGTAGGGCTGGTGAGGCCCTGGCACAGGTTACCAGGAGAAGCTGTGGCTGCCCAATCCCTGGAAGTGTCCAAGGCCAGGTTGGACGGGGCTTGGAGCAACCTGGGCTGGTGGAAGGTGTCCCTGCCCACGGTAAGGGGATGGAATGGGATGACCTTTGAGGTCCTTTCCAACCCAAACCATTCTGTGATTCCATTTTATGATTGTCATAGGGGAATAATGCCTGATGCTCACTGTGCAGTCTTACAACTTGTACCCAACCTTCTCTGGAGTAAAGGAGGCTCAGAGAGGAGCTTTTTGCTCTCTACAACTCCCTGAAAGGTGGTTGTAGTGAGGTGGGGGTCGATCTCTTGTGTCATGTCTCAAGCAAAAGAATGAGAGGAAATGGCCTGAAGTTGTACCAGGAGAGGTTCAGGTTAGACATAAGAAAACATTTTTTCCCTGAAAGACTAGTCAGGCAGTGGAATAAGTTTCCCAGAGGAGTTGTGGAGTCACCACCTCTGGAAGTGTTCAAGAGGCATCTGATGTGGCACTTGGGGATGTGGTTTAGGAGTGATTATGGTGGTGCTGGGTTGACAGTGGGACTCGATGACCTTGAAGGTCTCTTCTAGCCTTGATGATTCTGTGATTCTGTGATTCAAACAAATAATTTGCCAAAAGAATCCCTTTCCCCACCTGTGAAGGACTGTGATGCCTTTCAGTGTCAGAGATTACTTGAAACGGAATGAAAGAGTTGAATTAGAAAATCACTATAATTTTGTAGACAGTTTAAGTGATTCATTAATGGATTTGTTTCTGCAGGGTTGACAGAGCAGAGCCAAACAGGAGTTACTGGCTGAGGTGGGTTGAACAGGAAATTGCTGTGTCTGCGACATGCAGCTACAGGTGCCAGAGAGCTGCAACCACACACTGTGGTCAAGCAAAAAGGCTCAGCATGGGAAACCCTCAGAGGCTCTGTGCTTCATACATGCAATAGCCCTATGCTGCAAATGATTCTCAGTTCAGGAATGTTCTCAGTTTGGGAACAAATCATACAGCTAGGACAAGAAATTGGGGTAAATGTAGAGCTAATGTGCTCATCAGAGCAGAAGCAAAACTGGCCTTCACAGCTGCAGATAAAAGGATCGAGCCTGCTGAGAATGCAGTAGCACCTTTGAAACTTCTTTATTAGGTTAAAGGAAAGAAAGGGTGAGTTTTGTGTTTCTTCACAAGTAGTAAGTGAAAGATTTCATACATGGGCTGCAGGATCTCTCACTTCACAGCAGGGTTACCAGAAGCCACTCAGAGAGTTGAAACACTAGCAAATCTTGATCATAAAATAGACATATGCATGCAGGCTGCCAGCCTGTGGGAGACCCAGATGCTTCCAGAGGACTTGACACAATGCTGGACACCTGTCTGTGAACACCAGCCCTCCAGTGATGTAGCAGAAGTTAAGGCAGTCAACGTTCCATAATCTTGGTGCTCGAATCTCAAGTGACACTTGCCTGGATGTCTTTCAGGAAGGTATCTGAGCCCTTGACACATTAAAAAAGCATTGGGAAGCATTAGTTGTTCAAATTTAGCTCTGTCCATCTAAACATCTTCCCCTGAGCAGGTGTCCAGATGCCCTGGAAGCCAAGGCAGGGAAGTGGGCCTGGGAGCAAACCCAGCTTCTCCTGGAAGCACCAGTGAGCTTGGCTTCAGGCTTCAGCAAGAGGTGTGTGAGACAAAGTGAGAATAATTCAGCTTTAGTGCTTGGAAGAGGAACAATCCCTTCATTTTGTGCAGTTTATGCAGGATGTGCTGTACTGCATGGCAGAGGCAGGCTGGGATCTTAGACTCACGGAATAACAGAATGGTTTGGGTTGGAAGGGACCTTAAAACTCATCTTGTTGCAATCCCCTGCCATGGGCAGGGACACCTTCCACCAGCCCAAGTTGCTCCATGCCCTGTCCAACCTGGCCTTGGACACTTCCAGGGATGGGGAAGTCACAACTTTGCTGGGCAACCTGTGCCAGGGCCTGCCCACCCTCACAAAGGAGAATTTCTTCCTAATATCCAACCTAAATCTACCTTCCTTCATCTTACAGCCATTCCCCCTTCTCCTATCACTATATGTCTGTGAAAAGTCACTCTCCAGCCCTCTTGTGAGCCCTCTTTAGGTACTGGAAGGTTGATACTATCTTTAGGTACTGCACCCTTGCAGGTATAGGAAGGCTGCTGAGGTATCTTGCAGGACTGCACTATTGCCAGGACCACCTCCAGGGAACAGGGAGAAGAAACACACCTTTCCAAATCCTTGATGATTTTCAAGGTAGAATGAAACAATAACAGCAAATAGTTGGCCAGGCTGTTTGCCCAGGACAGGAGATGTATTGGCCTTGCCAGCTGACAGACTGTTTTTGTAATGTTGGAATTACTTGAATGCTGCTGATAACAGAGAATGGAGACAGGCACAGGGGGAGCTTCAGGATCAGTACACCATGCCCACCAAAGTGTCACAGATTAGTGCTTGGCAGAGCATCCTCCTGAGGGCCCAGGCATGGGTCATGGGCCAGGTTTACAATCCCAGCAGTTGGTGTTACGTGGAGGCTGCAGTGATCAGGGAGTCACAGATGGACCCTGCCCCAGGCTGGATCTGCCCAAAACTGGGATGGCAACACTGTTGCCCCCCATGGCAGCTCCCAAAGCACTCAGCAGAATGATGGTCAGTGTTGCCTGCTCACCACTCACCAGCTGGGATGTCACAGCGTCACAGAATCAGGGTGGGAAGAGATCTTCAAGATCATCAGGTCCAACCACCAACCCAATACTACCATAATCACCCCTAGACCATGTCCCCAGGAGCCACATCCAGAGGTCTCTTGAACACTTCCAGAGATGGTGACTCCACTACCTCCCTGAGCAACTAATTCTAATGAACGCCCAGTGTCTAATCTGAACCTCCCCTGGTTCAATTTAAGGCCATTTCCTCTCATTCTTTTGCTTGAAACATGGCAGAAGAGGCGGATCCCAGCGGAGGATTGCTCCCCAAACCCTTGGTGTCTTGGATTGCTTAAAAACAACCTGATAACAACTACCTGTAGCACTGTTTGTGAAGATGTGAATCTGGGAACCACGTGGAGAACATCGACGTGTACGGTGCTGGACATCAGTGCAGAGTAGCGGTGCCGCTTTAATAATCTGAAACTTGGATATATTCTTGCTGCTTGGACTGCAGGACTGGTATTCCCAGCCATGCCCTTCCTCCCAAAGTTGGACAGTCAAGGTGGAAGGATTGGACCTACAGCCAGAAAGGAGATGGACAAAATGGGTGTGGGAAGCTGGGACAACCTAAGCACTGATTCTTACCTGAGGATGAGAACCAGGAACAAAATTTGGCTTTCTATCTTTCCCCCAAATTACCAGCATCTTAGACTGGAAATGACCAGCTGCAGCTGTCAGATGTCTGCTTCAGGTAGGAAACGCTAAATAAAGGATGGAAATCAGCTCCACAAGTGTAGGACGTTATTCAGAATTAAGCATTTTCTACAGAGAGCCCCCGGCACCCATGAGAACATCACGGACCACAAGCCATTGGCATACACGATGCAGAGGGAGCCTTTCCCAGGTAGCTTCCCAGGAAGAGCTCATGAGCTTCTCCTTCATATATGTCTCCATGCACACTTTGGCAGAGTTGCATTTTGTTGTGTGTTGGTTAAGTGTCCCCGTGGTACCTGTGTTCATGAGAGTGATGAACTGCTGCTGCAGGTGGGGCTGCAGGGTCAGTGCCAACGTGTTCAGAGCTCGTGCACCTTGGTGTGGTGTGGAGAAGTTGTGCCCTGCTTTAGTGGAGCTGCACCAGTGTAGCACTCTGGCTACACTCAAAGGTTACTGGCTTTGTGAATATGGTTGTTCTATGGTTATATTGCTTTGTTTTTATGTTCTGTGGCTGTTTTTTTCTCTTTTTAAACATTGTATAACTGAAGGACTGATGATGCCAAGAGCATTGCTGGTGGGTGAAAGAGACAGCAGGAATTTAGCAAGGCAATGAGGTGGCATCAGCAGGTGAAATTCCCCCACAGCAGAGCCTCCTCAGTGCTGCACGCTCCCACTGCAGGCACAGGCACAGGGTGACACACGTGCCCGCTGCCACAGCCCACTCACCATGCGGGCTGTGCTCATCGGAGCACGGCTCCCTCGCTGTGCCTGCCCAGGGACGGACCCTGCCGAGGAGAGCTGCCGCTCCCATGGGATTGCCCTGAAAGAACCAGCTCTCAGAGATCTCAGAAACATGACAGCAGAGTTAAATGCACAGTTGGAGGCCCTCGTGTAGCGACTTCCCATGTGCAGTGTAGGCCCCTCCCCACCCCCGTGTTCCTTGCAGGGGGATTGCAATCCAGGCAGCAGAGGAGGGCTGAGTGACTCAGAGCCACTCTGGGGGCGTTTGCTTGGGCCCCCATGCACATGGCAGCACGTTTGAGTCCCACCCCGTGCTGTGGGAGAGGCTGACGGGAGGTTGCTCTCCCATATGGTGTGTTTTAATCTAGGGTCTTGTTCATCCCTGAGAGGTGCCCAAGCTGTGGCTTCATGCTGCTGGGGGACCACTGAGCATCAGAGATGCTGCCAAATCTCTCCAGAACTTTGCTGTTGGTCCGGGACACCGACAGAGCACTGCAAGGCCGGGCTTGGCTCAGAGACCTCATGAGGGTGTGCACAGCGCTGGTGACTTTAGGAGCACTTAGAGTGAGTCGGATTTAGGAATAAATCAGTCGCTGGATTAAAATAATCAAGGAATTGGTTTGAAATGAGCTTCAGAAAACTGAAGTGTTGGTAAATTCACTGCAGAACTGCAGGGCAATGATGCCTCCTCCCTTGCTTTGCCTCTACAGTACAGGATGGGCAGAGACTTCGCTGTCCTGCTGGCCACCTACTACTGCAGGGCCTGAAGAGTTCACCTCCTCTCTTGCCATGGTGCTCAGGCTGAGTCTGCAGTAAACTAGATGAACATGAACCTAAAATGGTCTTTAACAGCTGGCTCTCCAGCAGCTCTGTCACAGCGGGGTTTGGCTGCACTGAGAGGAGTGTTACAGAGTGAAACTCATCTCGGAGCTGAACTCCTGCAGTGTCTCCTGTTTGGTGTCTCCTCAAAGCTCCCCTGTGTCCCAGCTGCAGCCCAGGCACATTGTCCTGCTTTGGCTTGCAAAGAAAGTCAATGCAGGCACTCACAGAGACCTGTGGCCACCAACTGCTGTCAAAAGTCACCCTGTCCATACATACAAAGATGCCCCTCAGAGACCTGTGGGGAACCTGCTCCAGGGAAACTGGGGGAGCAGAGGGGTGTGGGTACACCCCCGAACAGCCATGTCCCAGGTGAAACCTGGGAAATGTGTCCTGTCCTCACTGTCAAGCTCCAGCAGAGTTTATTTAGAGTGGGACGTGAGGGCAGAGGGTATCTCAGTAGAAATGCATTATGTCCTGAGTTTGTCCTGTCCCAGGAGATGACTGGGCAGTCCCAGAGCTGCCTGCCCTGCTCCTTGGGACCTGCTACCACACCATGGGGACAGCCCTGTCACTGAGGGGACGCATCATTAGCACTGTGCCAATGAGGCTTGGCTGGATATGAGAAATGTCCCTGGACAAATGGTTGGAGGGAGAGCAAAGGGAGAAGGTCCCAGTGTTAAGCCTTGGGAGGACCACGAGGAGCTGCCACCAGCCCCGGGGAAGGACCAGTGAGGAGAGAAGGTGAGGGAAGAGAAGGGGAGCTGGGCACTTCAGTTGCTGATGAGGGCCAGGGAGCAAGTCAGGAGGAGACCACATGTGATGCTGGTGTGGTAGGGATGAGAAGGGGGTGGTGAGGAGATGAGTCAAAAGATGTGGGATGTGGTAGGGCTGAGATAAGTCAGTTTGTGACCCGTCAGGCTCATAGAAAGGGGCAGAGATTGATTTCTAGAGGGTCTCACTGGAACTTATATAGCACTGACTGAAACTCCCACTTCAAAAGCCAGGAAAAAAATTCCTCCTGAGCTCTTGAGAGTGAAACAAACCCTTCTGTGATGGATGGTGTCTGTTGTGCCTATTTGTGGGGCTGAGAACAGCTTGGGGGAGGGTGGAGGGACCACCTGCAAGGCATGGGAAAGTCTCACTTCTACATACTCAGGCTGAATTTTCTTGGTTTGCAAACAATTCCTATTATTTCCTGTGGGAGGTTAGTGGTTCAGGAATCCCCTTCTCTGCTCCAAACCAGTGTCTTCTGCCACCAGCATGGGCAGGTGGGCACTGTGGTGGGTCATACTCCACATCCATCCACTCTAATCCTGCTGAGGGCCAGTCTTTGGGGGCACAGACAGCTCTTACCTGGCAGACTCAGGATTGCAGGGAGCATTCTGCAAACAGGACTGGCCGGGTGTCTGCCCTTGGAGCAGCGTTGGTGTGACGAGGCACCCAGGGACCAGACTGTGGGAGGCACTCGGCCATCCTGCAGAAGTTGTGACAACTGTCACAACTGTCCACGAATGCTCACATGCATTTTAATGGCTTTCTTAGTGGCTGGGATTCCCAAGGTGCACAAGCCAGTCAAGAACTTGCTGCCAAAACATCCGTCATTAGAAAAATGCTGGCTGGGAACCAACGTGTCATAATGGTTTTAACAAATTAATGATAATGATTAAAAAGCCCCCATAACCATGCTGTGTCTTGGGTCCAGGGTGGAACTCATCATGCAGGCTTACTAGGACAGCTATGCTGGAAAAAAACATTTTAAAATACGTGAGATATTAGATCTGAGTCTCTCTTGCAGCAGAGGCAGCTTTTTGAAGAACACCCTCTGGAATTCCTGTTGGGAGACTGGCTGGGTTAAAGTTTGGGGTTTTTTTTCCAAATTTATACTCTCAAAATCTTTCCACAGTTTCCTTCTGCTTTTTGGAGTGATTTCCAAACTGCATTTTTAAGGTTTGCAGTGTCTTCTGGCCAACCCTCCCCCTGGGTCATCACCGTGTGCTGCTGGGGCTGTCCCAGGGTCCTGGCTCAGCCGTGCTGGTGGTGTGGCACAATCCGGGCATGGACATCTGGAAATGGAGGTGTGGGAGCAGCTGAGGGACCTCCCTGGTGTGAAGGTGTGGAGGGCAGGGCTGGGAAGGTTTACATTTTCGGGAATGATGTGGCTCCTGGGGGTGGGTCAGTCCTCGCAGCCTCCTCCAGCCTCTGCTCCACTCAGATGACAGACTGAGCTGGGGGTGACAGCAGTGCCCCTGCTCCTGGGATGCCTCTGGCTGTCCCTGTTTTATCATCCTGACCTGGATAAGGATGGAAGGTGGATCATAATTTTAATTTCTTCTGCTGTGTGGAAGGGTTGGTGAGTATCACAGGTGCAGGACTTTGAGAAGAAGTATCCACGCAAGAAGCCATGGATATTTGAACAGGGAAAACTACTGGGGTAGGACCACGTTTCCATGGACCACCATCCACCAGTTTGGCTTTTCCCTTCAGTCTGTCCATGGCACTGGGATGGTCTCAGTTGGACTTGATGATCTTAGAGAGCTTTTCCAACCTTAATGATCGTATGATTCAAGGGGAATAAGAGACCTTTCTATTTTGCCTCTCTGCAGCTGTACTAGGAGATATCCCCCATTTAGGACCCTTGGAGTTAGAGATGAGAAGGCTTGATTTTGAGAGACCTTCCCCACCTTTCCCTGATGAAGGGGATGCTACAGCCTGTGCCTGGGCAGGGCACGCCCCAAGTCATACTAGTGTGCCTTCTGCTCATGACAAAGACCTGAGTGTGCTGTCCAACCTGATGGCCGTCCACAGCTCCATAGTGTTCACACTGGTATGCCCTTGGATCATGTTCCCTCCTGGATGGACACCAAGGACAACTTCTATGCCTCCTGTCAGCCACAGGAACTTGCTGCCAGCGTAGGCAGCTCACCTCCCAGCAAGGGGGATGGGCACACCTCTGCTGTAAGTTGGTGAGGGATTGATCATGGTAAAGAGACAACCTTGTCCTCTCGTGGATGTCTTGGGTTGCAGCCCAAGCCTACGGCTGAGAATAGGTTCACTTGGACACACTGCACACCTGGTCAGCTTCAGCTTTCCACCCCAGTGCCAGTGAGCTGGGTAAAGAGTCACAGAATCACAGAATATCCTAAGTTGGAAAGGATGCACAAGGATCATCCAGTCCAACCCCTGGCCCTGCACAGGACACCCCAACAATTTCACCATGTGCCTGAGAACATTGTCCAAACCCTCCTGGAGCTCTGGCAGCCTTGGTGCTGTACCCACTGCCCTGGGAGCCTGGGCAGTGCCCAACCACCCCCTGGGGGAAGAATCTTTTCCTAATATCTAACCCAGCTACTTCTCTTAGAGGTCCCAACAACCTTCTCTGGCTTCTTTCCTAGGCCACAAGTTCAGATTCTGGTCCATCTTTGGTCCTGCAAATCCACACGGCTTCCATCACACCAAGATACAGCTGATCCGAAATTCCTGAACATCTGGAGGGCTTGTATGTAGCATTTGTTGCAAATCCTGATTTTGGGCCCTGCTCTCTACATTAATTTGTTGTGTATCCTGATTTAGGAGCCAGCCAACTGCACACATTGGCTGCAAATGAGTGATTTAGAGTCATTCAAAGAATCACCATCAAAGCTATTAGCAAAAGTGGTTTTAGTAAGACTTTATAAAAGTTTGATTTAACAAAGTTCATTGACAAGGTTCACCCTGTTACATGGGTGGAACATCCAAAGGAAAATAGAGTTAGAATCAATGATTTACACAGTGGTGGAAGACCTCGTTGACTCCCAGTCAAATTGCGTAAGATGGGAAAATTTTGTGTGAGACTCTTTGTACCCACAACTTCCTTTGGTCCTTGAAAAATGACTATTAGAAAAACCATTTCTGTCCATGTGTGATCTGTGTTCCAAGGTCATGTGCATCAAAGCTCACTGGGTCACTCTGATCCTTTTTGTGGGTTTCCTAAAGGAGTTCTTGGCCCAGCTACTGCTCAGGCCTTTTCCTCCTTTGGAATCTGTACCAAACTGCTGCTGGGTGGGACATGGGGCCTGAGTGCACCCTCACAGCAGGACACATCTGTCCTGCAGCTTTCAGAAGTGCACAAGGGCACTAGTTAACCTGGCATCCTTGTGGGGTAGAGCTTCAGCAGCTGGCCCTGAGTCAGCAGTGCCCTGGCAGCCAGGAGGGACATCCCTGTCCTGGGGCATCAGGGAGGGGATTGTCCCGCTCTGCTCTGCCCTGGGGCGGCCTCACCTCAACATTGGGGCAGTTTGGGGGG
>NW_020925516.1:455737-474353 GCF_003984885.1 Neopelma chrysocephalum
TTGGGGCTGGGCCTGTGCAGGGCCAGGGGTTGGACTGGATGATCCTTGAGGGTGCTTTCCAACTTTGCAGATTTTGTGATTCTGTGACCCATGATCTGGGAATGGCATGACTGCTGCCTGGCAAACCCCTGTGGGGTTTGTCCACCTGGGTAGTAGGAGAGATTAAGGAAAACGATCATAGAGTGTGTGCAGCAAAGTGCATGACTGGGCATTTGATTACAAAACTGGAGTAACAAAGAGCCAAAGCACGTTTCCCAGCTTGTCCTTGTTGCTAACTCATGCCTTGGGATGGATCACAAAGCAGCATCCCCTGCTCCAAACACCAGCTCACCAGAGAGCCAGGACGCCGGGTTCAGCCTGGAAGCTGTTTGCATCTTTTCTATGGGAAAAGAGCAAAGACTCTGATCAGTGACACAGACAAGGGGACAGGGTGCACCCTCAGCAGATTTGCAGATGACACCAGGCTGAGGGTTCAGGTGACACATGTGACAGAGGATGCGCCATCCGGAGGGACTTGGACAAGCTTGAGCAGTGGCCCATGGGAATCTCATGAGGTTTAACAACACCATGTGCTGGTGCTGCATCTGGGACTTGGCAACCTCCAGGATCAATCCAGGCTGGGGATGAATAGATCCAGAGAAGCTCTGGGGAGAAGGACTTTGGGATGCTGGTGGGTGAGAGGCTGGACATGCCCCAGCACCCCAAACCCTGTGTGCTGGGCTGATCCCATAGCGTGGGCAGCAGGGGAGGGGAGGATTCTGCCACTCTGCCCCTTCACCTGAGGGGCAGAAGCAGATCTGCCTCCAGCTCGGGGGCCCAGCACAGGAAGGGTGTGGATCTGCTGGAGCAAGTCCAGAGGAGGCCACGGAGATGACTGGAGGGATGGAGCAGCTCTGCTGTGAGGAAAGACTGAGAGAATTGGGATTGTTCAACCTGAAGAAGAAAAGCTTCAGGGTGACCTGATTACAGCCTTGCACTACCTGAAGGGAGTCTGCAAGAAAGACGGAGAGAGAATATTTACTAGGGCCTGGAGTAACAGGACAAGGGGGAATGGCTTCCCACTGCCAGAGGACAGGGTTAGATGGGATATTGGGAAGGAATTCTTCTCTGTGAGGGTGGGGAGGCCCTTGGCACAGGTTGCCCAGAGAAACTGTGGTTGCCCCATCCCTGGAAGTGTCCAAGGCCAGGTTGGACGGGGCTTGGAGCAACCTGAGCTAGTGGAAGATGTTGGATGAGATGATCTTCAAGGTCGCTTCCAACTCAAACCATCTTGTGATTCTATGATTCTGATCTCTGGAATTTCTAATTTTTCCTGTCTTGTCTCTTCATTATTTAAGAAAATGTGGTGGCAGTCTTGTTATCCTCTCTGCTTGGAAGACTGAAGCCTTCACTGGACACCTGTCCTCAAGAAGTGCCTCACACATTGTAACTGAGACCTTTCCAGTACAAAATACATCATATCATATGAAGTCTTGGTTATATAAGGTTCCTTGTGACAGTGGGACTGCGCTAGGTCTGCCTGGGCACCACCTGGGACACGCTGTTTATGCAGGTGACTGACATTGTAACACAGGGTTTAGGTGATAAACACTCTCCTCCTGCCATGTGAATGGTGGTCATTTAGGAAAATGTCACCTCTGCTATATAAAGCATTTTTTTGAATCACTGCATTATTCTTAAGCCTGTCACCACACTTTATAAATCATACAAGAGAAATTTCTTATACAAATACCTCTCTGAGCTTTTAACTTTACAGTTTCCAGATCATCCCTGGTATTACGTACAAATTAGACAGGACACACCTCCAGGGATGAGACAGGGATGAGGATGGGGGTGTATGGTCTCTGCAGCCACCCCGTCCTGCCCAGACAAACTGTCACTCAGGGTGTACCACTGAAAGAACTGGTGAGGCTGAGTCAGACCCTGCTGTCCCCTCTTGGCCATGCCAAGGCAGGGTACTTTGTGCTCAGCAGCCCAGAGCAGTGCTGTGCACAGAAGTGTCAGGGTTGTGCTCTTGACTGGTCCCGTGCTGATGTGTGTTTCTGATGGCCACATCCTGACAAAACCTGTGTCACCTGGGTCACCATCCAGCCCTGCTCTGGGCCAGTCTTGCTCACTCCTGGAGGAGAGTCTGTGATGGCTCACGGAGCTGACCCAGACCTGTGCTCCTGCCCAGATGTCTGGGTCTGTCTCTGTCAGAAAAAATTTGCTCCCATGGAGCAAAAACCTCTCCTGGGTGTCATCACCAGTCTCCACCCACTTCTCTGGACCTGCCAGTGCAGGCTCTCATGCTCTTTGTGCCACTGCCAGTGACACTTGCAGGAGGTGAGGATGAGGAACCTTATGCTTATAGTTACTCACCATCAGCCCTGAACAATGAGACAACCACAGCCTCCTTAATGTAGAGTCTGCCCCTCTGAGACACTTCAGATTTTGAGGCAGAGCTTTTCATAGCTGAAAAGCTCAGAGCTTTTGGGTGATGAGAACTGATTAACACAGGATTACTAATTAGGATAGGGTTAGGTGGCAAATACCCATTGCAGCAGCAATGAAGACTTTGCACGATGTGCTGGAGCTCAGCTCCTGTGCTCCAACCACCTACTAGAAGACTGTGGTGGATTCCTCGTGTGAGTTGCACAAGGAAAGCAGAGTTATAAATGAACCCATGAATCACAGAATCCCAGAATGGTTTGGGTTGGAAGGAATCTTAAAGCTGATCCAGTCTCACCCCTTGCCATGGGCAGGGACACCTTCCACTAGCCCAGGTTGCTCCAAGCCCCGTCCAACCTGGCCTTGGACACTTCCAGGGATCCAGGGGCAGCCACAGCTTCTCTGGGCAACATGTGCCTCACCACCCTCACAGGGAAGAGTTTCTTTGCTCACAACCATTACACCATGCAGCTGATAAGAATTATTTTGAAACTTCTGTCTCCAAGGACCACAAACTCAATCCCAGGTGAACTAAATATGCATATTGTGCTTTGCTCCATGTCATTAATCAGTGTAAAAACCAACAAAAGCTGATATGGAAATACAGAAATGGTGCATTAGTATAAAATTTCAGGATTGTGAAGAAAATAACACATTTCTAGAAAGTGGTTAAGTTTTACATACTTTCCACTAAAATCGACCTGGCTTACAAATAAAAAATTTCACAAAAACAGTTTTTTACTAACAGATGTAAAAAATGATGTTCTTTGTTGTCTCTAAATCATGCCTGGCTCTCCAAAGAGAAGCAGTCCCTCTGAACTGCTCCAAATGGAGGTGTAGATGCCATATCACGAACTCTGTGTGGGTGTGTGGGGCTCTGTAGGGTGTGTTGGTTTTGCTGACCTGTTGGATGTGTTCACTCATGTGCAAAGCTTCTGACATAATGCTGCCTTATTCCTCCAAAAAGGCACATTCCAAAATGTGTCTGAAAGGCACATTCTCAGGATGACTCCACTAAAAATTCTCTAATTCACCATTAGCTCTCTAATGCTTCAAACTGACAGAGAGTAGGTTTAGATTAGATACTGGGAAGAAACTCTCCCCTGTGAGGGTGGGGAGGCCCTGGCACAGGTTGCCCAGAGAAGCTGTGGCTGCCCCTGGATCCCTGGAAGTGTCCAAGGCCAGGTTGGACAGGGCTTGGAGCAACCTGGGCTAGTGGGAGGTGTCCCTGCCCATAGCAGAGGATGGAACTGGATGGGCTTTAAGGTCCCTCCCAATCAAACCATTCTATGGTTCTATGATTCTACGGAATGCTCCATGTCTTCAGAGGATATTGGGTTGGGAAGAAGACTTAACGCTGGTCTTGTCCACCTCTCGTCACAGGGCAAGATCAGCTCCACTTGGGTCATTCCTAACAGGCCTTTTCTTATTGTGATCTTAAATCCACTAGTGACAGGGCTTCTCTGACCTTTCCAAACACTGTTTCCATTCCTTGTCATCCGGACAGCTGGATTTCCCTAATATCTGATCTGAAAAGTTACCTTTAACCCCGGGGCTTCTGATCCCATCTGCTCTGGGGAATAAACTTTGCTTTCCTTTCCTTCACAAAGATTTCTTCATCTCCTCCTTGGCTTGCTGTCTGTCCTGCCTAAACCCTCTGGTCATGACTGTTGGGACCAGTTTCCCTGATCTACGGCAATTCTCCTTACTCCCTTTTAACGCCCTCCAAATGACCCTTTGCTTTCTCAAAACACAGAAAAAATTATTCCAGCTGATACCTGAGCAATGGAGAGCAGGAGGAAGACTGTATTTTTTTACAAGTCATACCCCCTGTGCATGACCTCAGAATTAAATGTGACTTTTTTTTGGCATTGCTTTGTCCTGTTGACTCATTTTCTCCCTGGGAGATCTCCAAGCAACCTTCCTGTCAGCAGCTGAACCCTTCCTGCTCTTGTAGAACTGCATCCTGCTTTTTGTCTGCCTGTTTCTCTAATTCATGGAGAAATTTGGAATTTGAATCCTGTCTTTCTGCCAACACACGGTATCTCAAAACTTAATACTATCTAGGAAATGAAATAAGCCTGCTATTTCTTATGTCGTGTGGGTCATTAATGAAATGTGTAATAGTGCTGGAGTCAGGAGAGACCCCTGAGGAACTCTTCCCATCCCAGAAAATTAATGAAAGTTTTTAATTAGAAACGGTGGGTAGGGCAATAAATTCCAACTTTCTAGTGGTTTGAGCAGTCTGTCAGAAACAGAAGGCCCTTTTTCAGGCTTTGAGTGTCTGAATGATGAATTGATGGGGAGGAGGAAGGACCAGAGGCATTTTCCATGAACGAGGTACAGGGCATTTACACCTCTTCATTAATTAAGCATTATCCCACAAGAGGCCTGGGCCCTGCTACCCTTTTGGGCATTACTTGCAGATTTTGTATTAAATTGCCATTCTTGGATTCTGCATATAGGAGGTATCTCTAGAATAGAGTTTTTCTTTAATACTCTGTTGTGTAGGCACCATGTTTTTTTCCTGAATGTACCTGTGGTTTGGACTCCTCCACATGCTCATGATAAGTGGTGCTGTCGCTTTTTACGTCAATTAACAACAGTTTGAAAGTAACTTTAAGCTTAACCCTGACTGGCAGTTTAGTGTCCATTTTGTCCCATCCAGTGTCTCCGACATCCCATGCAGAGCTCCCCTACTGCCTTTCCAACGGCTTCTTCACCATCCTGTGCAGATGGATTTGTTTCCCCTTTGCTCAGGATTTGGGAAGCATCTTTGGGCTCAGCTGATGGGTTAAGCTGGATACATTTATTTGGGAATCTCTTTCAAGGGCCTCTGTTTTCTGCAGTGGGTGCAGAGGCTGGAGAGCTCTGGCTGCTCTCCCAGGGGTGAGGGTGAGCTCTGGCCAACACCAGAACTGGAGCCCCCTCACCCCCCTGTGAGGAGTGAGGAGCCCACAGCACAATGTAAACATCATCCCTGCATCCTCTCCAGGTGTCATGTGATGTATCCCTGGTCCAGGGACTAATCACACCCCTGGCTCAGCCTGGGGAGAGGGGAAGGAGATGCCCACTCTCACCACCAGGCTCTGTGTGCAAGCTCCTGCCTTTTGGGAAGCGTTCCCTGGCAGCCCCAGGAACTTGCTCATTTGATTTTGTCCCCTCTCTCCAGCATGGACAAGGGCAACAGAGAGCCTGTTCAGCTTGAGCCTGTGTCTCCTAGGAACAAGCTAATTTTCCTCCAATTTCCCTAAGATAAGACTATAAAGCTGATTGCAATTAGGTGATGGTGCTCACCACTAATCCTGCAGGAGAATGTCACTGTGCAGGGCAAAAAACCACTGAGCCTGGAAAAAAGGGGTGCAGATACTGTGTGATGAGAGGAGATGGTCCAGGTGATGCTGCTAATGAGGCAGCACGTGGGCTGGGAGCACTGTCAGGACATGGCGTTCATGGACCTTGTCAAGGGTTCTAATTGTACAATTCAATTATTGAGTGTAGCTTTGCATAAGGTTACAATGAATGACAGATGATGAGCAGTCGGGGGGTTCTGTGCCAGGTCACAGCCACGCAGCTGTTTCTGCAAATGCACAATAATTCCTTGAAGTAAGTTATACAACACTGCAACAGGCAATGAAATTTGAGTCCCAAATGTAAACAGCAAGGACACAGCTGGGAATGATGCTGTCAGTGTGGGGCAAGTGCCCAGGGCAACTTAACAAAACAATTTAAAGGCCAAAAAAGTGGAGCTTTTAGTTGTGTGTATTCCAGGTGTGTATGTCCAACGAGTTCTTAGGTGACCCCTGGGACTCATCAGTTGGTTGGACACTTCCAAATGGTTGAGCCCCCAGTGGACAGCAGATGCAGGACACCCCCATGCAGGAACTGTCCCTCAGCACATTCCCAGCCCAAGGCTTCCTCTCAAAGATGAAGGTGGTTATGGTTGACAGCTTTAAAGAACAGAGGTGGACTTTAAATACTGTGGTAAAGCTCCCAAGGAGGAAATGGTGGCACCAGAGTTTCAGCCTTGGCCAGAAAGCAACATTTATGCCCTTCTACCACCCTGGCATTTGTCCAGGAGGTAAGACCTGAGTTCAGCCTCATGGGAGCTGAAACACACCCCTCCTGCTCCCAACTCCTGCCTAATGGGACATGTGAGCTCCAACCCCCCTTCCCTCCCAGGACAAGAGAGGCATTGAACATGATTTGTGTGGAAGTTTCAGAATATGAGAATTTTTTTTATATGATACTGGTACACAAAGCCACTGACAATGAAAACAGCCAGGGCCAGATTTTGGGAAGGTCCAGTCTGGTCAGTATAGACATGCACTCTAGCACAGATTAGCCTTGTCAGACTCCTGAAGCACCTTGAAATAATACAGCACCCACACAGGCAAGTCTGTAAGAAGGAAGAAGCCAAAGGAGGGAAACTGAGCTCAGGAGATGAAAAGCAGTCTGCAGCCCAGCTCCAGAATAAATCCAAAGGCATTTGTGCACCACAGCAGGGACAGAACTTTGGCTAGAATCATCAATTCACAGACTGGTTTGGGTTGGAGGGGACCTTAAAGCTCATCCAGTTCCACCCCCTTCCTAATCTCTGTTCCAAACCCACCCCTCATGTCAGGCAGCTCTGATGGTGCTCTCCTCACCTGTCCCCTCCCCCTTCTACAGCAGCATCCCTGCTCCCCTCTGCCAGGAGCTTCCTTCCTGCAGCCCCGGGGCTCAGAGCCTGTCCCGTGTCGGGGATCACTCAGACACTCTGGGGGCTCTGCTGGGAGGGGTCTCATCCCTGCAAGAGCCAACAGACGGGCACTGGGGGATGCTGCTCCCTCTGGCCCCGGGCTGCCAGCAGAGCCTGGCTGATTTAGGGGGATGGCTGCCCATTTCAAACAGCCTCATGGCAAACATCAGCTCTGCTTTTGAGCAGCAGCTGAAACAAAGGAAGGCAAGGAAGGGTCTCGCTGGTCCCTGGTTGCAGTGAGGCTCTTCAGCGCACACAGGGTCCCGCTGGGCAGGATCTGCAGCAGTCTCCAGACACCAGCCTGTCTTCAGACCATTGCTGCCAGATGCATTGTTACTCTTCCACTACCTCTGTTAATTGGCTTTTCCCAGCCCTCTCTAGCCCCTTTCTTCCCGGTGATCGGCAGGGAATGGAGAGGCGAAGCTGACTGAAGCTGACAAGATTTCTCCTTAAAAAAAAAAAGGGGGAGAAAGCTTGCATTGGCTTCATCAAAGCCTTTTATTAAAGCCACATGGGGAAAGAGCTGCCCTGTCAGACAGCTTTCAGTATTGAGAAAACATGAAAGAAGCCAACAGCTATAATCAGCTCAAGAAATTTATTGCATTTTTGACCCTGATATGGTCGTGCACTGCTCAAGATTTCTTTGAAGGTGTTGCAGGTTTATTGATTGTGAAAAATGTCAATGTGTCACATGGCCAATTAACTTGCCACTTCTTGCAATCAATACTCTAATTGTCTTCTCTTTAGAGAGGCCATTAATTTAATTAACCCCCTCCTCCCCCACGGACTTGTTTTCCCAACTAAAATATTTTAATAAATAGATGACCCAGGGCCTGTGTTCCTTTTGTGATGGGAGAGATGTAGGAGAGCAGCTTTCTTACAGAGATTCAACATCCATTTCTAAGGGCCTCTGGAGCTGTGTATCAGTTTACTGGGAACAAGAGAGCAGCAGGCGCTGAAGGTGCCTTTTTCCCTTTGTTGCCTACCTTATCCCAGCCTTATCCCAGCCTCTTCTCAAGCATCGGGATACAAATCCTCTTTGGCAGAAAAAAACCCGTGAGTGAGAGACCTGACCTCCTCAGGGCTGCGGATGGGGCTGAGACCAATAACCCTGGGAGGACATACAGGAGGTGAAATTCTCACTGTCGCTTTGGTGGTGTATTTTTTTAGCCAATGCACCGAAGTTTCATGGAGCTGTTGGTGTGTTGAGGTTGTCAAGAGTTAATCTGGGCACTCTTGCTGTGGCTTTGTTTTTATTGGTACTTAACAAATGGATATGGTGTGATTAGCCTGGGTTTAAAAACTGGCTAAGTGCTGGATCTCAGGATTTAATTGTTGGCTCTCCATCTGCCCTCGGCTCAGTCGTTCCTAATTGGGTCCCACAGGTACCTCCCCAGGCTGTGGTGCTGCCTGGCACCTTCAGTGGGGATCTGGAAGAAAACAGAAAATCATTACTGATAAAGTTTGAGGATGACACTGAGAGACTGCTGAAGCAGTAAATAATGACAAGAGTAGGGTAATCAGGTGGTGGTGTTTATATCACTTAGTAAATTGGAGGTGATAAAACAGCCCCTGGTTTAATGCAGCTAAATGCCAGGTGATAAATGTGGGGAACCAGAAATACGTGTTATGCTCTCAGGGTGGGGGAGAGGATGTGGCAGGAGCAATGTCTGTGGAAAGATCACGAGTTTGTAGTGGAAATCCATCAGGATTACAAGCTTCTTGTTTGCTGCCGTGATTAAGAGTGGAGGTGCAATATGCAGAGGTAGACCAGCTTGGAGTTTCATTTCAAATAATGATATAAAAAGAAATACTGAAAAATAACCTGAAGGTAATTGTTCTTGAGAATTTATTCCCCTCCTTTACTCCCCTCCCCTTATTTTTGATTAGCCAAGGAAATGGTTAGTGTTCCAAAATCTGATACTTTGATAGCATTATTTGGGAGGATGGAGAGACTGGAAATCAAATCTTGGCTGGGGAACATTCCCTTTCCCTTTATGGCCAGCTGTATTGAAATGCAAGATCAAAGATATTAAGTGGAAGGCAGCAGAGCCGTTTAAGTGGGGGCTGCTGCCCTGGGGAGCAGAGGCGTAGGCAGAGGCATCCACACTTCCCCTTGATCTCAACCTGTGGAGGGGAAACCCTTAGAAAGGGGATTAAGAGGGAGCAAACAACCCACTACCCCTCCTGTCAGCAATGGACCCCTTGAGAGAGAAGCTACAGGGAAACCAGCATTTTCTCTCTGGCCCAGCACACAGTTAATTACTTAACCAAGTGAATCCAAGCCAGCAGGAGCTGCTGAATTTATCTTGCTGCTAGGGACCCACATCCAGGAGACCTGATTTCACCCCTTTGTAACCTTTGTGGCTCAAGCCAGAGATGGGCTCTGGTGTATCCTTGTCCCAGCTCAGGCTCTCACCCTCCAGGTTAGTGTGACCTCTGCCCAAAACCTGCTGAATACCCTTCCTCTCCCACATCAGTGCTGGGACTTTCTGATCTCTGCTTTTTCTGCAGCTTGTGTGTCTCAGCCCCATCACAGGAGACTTCTGCTATCCCTGGGCCAGGAATACTTGGGTGAGGCTGATCCTAGGAATGTGACTCTCTGGCTTTGGCTGTCTCCCACCTGCCAAAGTGCCCAGGGAACTCAGGGATGCTCTGTGGTGCGAGAACAGACCCTTTTGGTCATTCGTGACCCTACCCCAGCCCCTGGTTTCTGCCTTGGGCACTCGAGGACACCTGTGCTGGGGAGCCTGGAGCCCCTTCATCCGCCCCTGGAAGGACTCAGCTTGGGAAGCATTTTCTCAGCAAGTACCCACGTGTGCTGCAGACACCTACAGCCCAGCTGCTGGCAGAGGAGGTTCTGCTTGGCTCTCTGCAGCACCAAGGGATTAGTGTGTCCCAGGAACTGGCGAGGCTTCAGGCTGTGCCCTTTGCAGCCTGTCAGGACCTGTAGCCCTACTGTGACCTGGACCAGTGTGGTGCTGTGCTGCCAGGTGGGATGGTCTCTGCAGCCTGGGAGCAGTAGCACCTCAGCACAGCCCAGGGACAGCATCTCCCCCGTGCTCAGGGCTTGGTGAAGTGTCTGGATGTCACTTTGGGATGCTCAGTCCTGCTTTGCACTCTTGGCTTGCTCTGTACCATGACAAAAGATGATCTTGTGCTGAAGGACAGCTCTGCTATAAACCACTCCCCAGGTGGCACCATGAGCCCAAAAATGTGGCTCATCCTTGCTGGGGTGACTGTCACTGCGATGGCAGGACAATCTTGTGGCACAGCTAACACTGCTCAAACACAAGGGAGTGGGCTCTGGCTGCCACTGTTTATTTGCAGCCCCTTTTTGAGGGAGACACCAGCAAGGGTAGAGGTGGGGGCAAGGTTGAGGGGTTGCAGCATCCTGTGGCTCCAGGGCATTTATGAATTTGCTCCTGGCCGAGGCAGCACTCATGAACTTGGTCTCATAGGCACTTGTGTGCAAAGGGGGAGCAGGAGAGGGTGGTGGAGCATCATCCTGGTAAGGCACAGGTCCTCTGTGTGGATGAAAACATTGAGATGGCCATGTTGAACTGGAGAAGCAGTTGAAGAAGGCTTCTGAAGCATGTGGCTGAGGATGGCTTCATCAGCAGGTGGATGAAAGACAGGAGCAGAGCAGTTCACAAGCAATTAATGCATCATCATTCCCAAGGCTTCCCCTAAACTAACAGGCCATGAAGAAATGGCACCTGGAGTAAACCTTTTGTAAGCAACTCACTGCCTGTAGGAACTGTCCCAGAGCACCTCCAAAGGCTTCTACCTGCCTGCTCTGTCTCTAACAGATGCAATTATTTTGTTGGTCCCTTGAGTGGTCTCTTGGGATAGATTCCACTGGGCTGGCAAAGGCAAAGCTGTAAAGCTTTTACTGCCAGTCCCTGCATCTCAGAGCCGCCTCTGCTGTTAATAAGAATTCCACAGTATATCTCAAGTTGCCTGCTGCTGTCTGGGCTTCTGCTCTTAGTGCTCCTGTGAGTGTTCCAAGCTCAAAGGCTTGTCAGAGCTCAGGCAGCTCCTCGGGCCCTGGCCTGGCTCTGTCCCTGGGGAGGGAGAAGTGATCTCATGGTGTCTTCCCCACACCTGACCCAGTGCAGAGTCAAGCAACGGAACAAAGCAGGAAAGATACGGGATGGAGACCTTGAATTGTGTTCCCAACCAAAGTCTGTGACCATCTCTGCTCCTCCACTACAGTGCTGACTGTGCAAACCCAAAATCCAGGCAAGTTCCAGCTGTGCCTGTACTGCAGACTGGGCAAGTGAGTTCAGTCCAGTGCCATCAGACATGGGATCCTGCATATTGTGCTGGTGGAGGGTCAGAGGGACCAAAAAACCGTGGAGAATAGTGAAGGGATGAGACTGACAGAAGGAAAGCAGTCAGAGGAGACTGCATCCAGTCAGGAGGAAAAGGCTTGTCCACAGTGCAGGGATGTGATGTCTTGATGTTGAGAACATCATGAACACCCAGAGCACGCACAGAGAACCCGGGGCCAGGGAGGGTTGGAGTGAAGGTTGATGTGACCTTTCTGATCCAGAGAGAGTTAGTGAGCTGTAGAAATCTCTGCCCTGTGGCACTTCATGCAGGTTTTGGGATGACACGTCAGTGGGAGAGGTGGGAAATCTGTACCTTTTCTTCCCTAACACGGAGCTTTGCTTCCCAGGCCTTTCCTTCCTGCCTTTCCTCAAGAGCTGAGTTTTCTCAGCAGACACGAGCTCTCTGATTTCTAAGGATTAACCCTCCTGAAGCCTTCTGGAGAGCTAGCAGGCATCACATGCTCTGTGCACGGCTGCTCCCAGCAGTGACTCATCGCCCCTGCCCACCTGGGGCTGCTGGAGAATCTCGGCAGAAAGGTCACAGGAGCCTTTTGGGAGCCAAAGTTAGTTCTGTGCGTGTGTGTGTGTGGATAAGCATTCCCGTGGCCATATGGTGCCAGATCTGCTGAATGGACACAACCACCGCATTTCTCTGCTTCCTGATAGCAGGGAAAGAGGATGATTTCAGAGCTAAATGAGGTTGTCAGTCAACCTGAGGGGCTGCTTGGCTTCCTCCCGAAAAAAACCCCGGTGTCTGCTTTACGGAAGCCACGATATCTTTCTCCTGGAGGGGGAAGGTGTTACCCCTGTTCATTGCAAGGTGTTTCTGTGGTGAAGGGGGCTCTGGGCTGTAGCAGAGGGTGCATGGGAGCACAGGGCTGGCATGAGTGCCTGACCCTTGGACCATCCAAACCACTTTTTCTGCCACAGTATTAGTTTAAAAGAAATGTAATATGCTCCTGGTGGGACAATTTGGGCCTTCAGGAGGGAGAGCAACTCTGTGTCTGCAGCAAGGGCTGTGCTGCTTTGGTATAGAGCTGTGCCTGTCACTGCCCATCCTCTGCCCCACCTATTCCTATTCAAACACATCAGAATATTCTCCACCTTGCAGGGGTTGAACATGGCTATTTGAAGGGGGTACTGGGTATGAAGAGAGCACATGAACACTTTGAATAGGCCCTGAGTGCCCCTGGAGAAGAGTAGGATGTGAGAAACACTCCAGCTTCCTGCCCATGTGGAGATAGTCACAGCTTGTCATTCGTAGACGAGTTCTCTGCTCTTGTTTCCAGAAAACAGCACAGCTGATTGTTACCCTCAAACAGGTTCTTGCTTCGTGTCAGTATCTCTTAGGCAGAATGCTTTAATTTGAAATGTGTAGTGTTGGTGAATCCCACCCAATCCTTAGTAAATTAGTTCCAAATCTCCGTGTTAAGACTTCCGTGCCCTATTGCTCGTTTCAGAGTGGCATCGCTTTGTATCTCGTTAGATCTTTGCCGGTTTGAAGAGCTCTGGGCTATTGGATTTCTGCTCCCTGAGCAGGGAACTGCAGATAATGATCAAGTCACTCTTGACCTTCTCCCTGATGAATGAAGCAGAGTGAGAGTCTGCAACCCGTTTTTCCCCCTGCACCTGATTCCCTCTTGCACCTTTTCCAGTTTATTGTGAGGTTCTGGTGTGGGACTCGCTATTCCAGCAGTGGTACAGCCAGTGGTAAACTCAGAGGCACAGACTCTTTCCTTGTACTCCATAATTTGGAGTAGTTATTTGTCTCTTTGACTTGATATACTGAAATCACTCTGAACAAGTTGACTGCCCCAACTTCTTCCTAACACGTGGCTCCCAAAGAATTACCTCCCACCAAGCCCTACACGCCCCCAATATTGTCAGTCTGAATTATTAATTCCTAGGTGGGTGCTTTCACATTTGGCCATTTTCACAGGCTCATTACCAGATTTTCCAGAGTGTTTTGGGGGTTAGCCTGTCATCTGCTGTGTTTACCCAGCCCTTCTGCTCAGTGTCCTAGCTGCACACCTTTGAAAGAATGATATCCAAGGCCAGGTTGGATGGGGCTTGGAGCAACCTGGGCTAGCTGAGGATGTCCCTGCCTATGGCAGGGGGTTGGAACAAGAGGAGCTTTAAGATTCCTTCCAACCCAAACCATCCTGTGATTCTGTCATTCTATGATACCCTCTTTTTCAGGTTACTGTTAAAAAGATTGAGTTGTATGGCCAAGAGCCAGTCTCATTTTAAACCCTCAAGAAACATTCCTGTCGTGTGATGCCATTTGTGCACATTTACATTTTAGACCCTGCTCAGGAGTCAGGCTGGACCATGTTATGTTCTCTCTCCATTCATTTCAGAAATGTGGCTCCAAGGTGTCCTCTGATAGTGCTGTGGGACATGAAGGAATAACCTGAGCCCCATCCTGCTCTGACATGCATCTTCTGCTCTGTGCCTGCACTGTTGTCTCATGTGTCTACCAAGAGGGAAATATCATTTGGGAGCACGAGGCAATGGGAAGCGTTTGATCCTCAGTCTCTGTCTGAACATGTGATTCTGCCTCCAAACAAACAAGTGGGAGAAAAGTCTCATAATGAAATATTCAAATGCCTTCTGGGCTGAGAGCAGGGAGGGCTCCTGCCCCAGATCTCTACTCCTCTTAGGAGCTCACCATCAGAAGCAGAGCAGGCTTATACGTCATCAGGAAGAACGAAGGTCATGAGTGCAATCTCTCCCTCTCTGAGTGATGAACTCACGGGTTGTGTTCTGACTTAAAGGGTGCTACTGCAAATCTGTGGGATTTACCTTTGGCTCCAAGCCTGCTAGCCAGTGTTACAAGAAGATTAAGGAATTGTAATAGAAAAGATCCAAACACTCCTGCAACTTCCAAAAGCCGCCTCCCTTCTGAAAACAGCAGGGAACCCCTGCTCTTCCTGCCGGGCACTAACCCAGCCGTGTCTGCTATGCAGGATGCACGAGGGGGCTGCCATCCTGGGTGACTCTTCAAGGCCAGGCTGGATGGGACTATGAGCAGCCTGGTCTAGTGGAAGGTGCCCCTGTCCGTGGCAGGGAGTGGAATGAGATGAGCTTTAAAGTCCTTTCCAACGCAAACCATTCTGTGATTCTTTTGGCCCTGATCACAGCCCTGATCCCCAGCCATCGCTCTGATCTCATAACTTGCTTGCAAGTTGTCATATCTCATGTACCAACTTTCTGGGAGCCTGACACTCCTTCTACACCCATTAGCACAAAAAGGAAAGATGTACTGAGGTCAGAAGAACAACAGCACCTCAACACAACACCTGCAGTAAGGAGCTGCAAGGAGCTCTGTGCTTACCCCATCTGGTGGTGGAGGGTCGTGTTTGACACACTGAGCATCCCTGAACCACGATACCACAGTGAAGATAGTGCTTAACTGAGTCCACAGAGAGGCACTCCAGGACATGGACACATCTCAGGGCACAGCCAGTTCCTCTCTCATGGAAAGATCCACTTTCCTGCAAAAAGCCGAGGTTGGAATGCTTGCCCCTGAAGTGTATTCCTTGTGAACATCTTCCTACAGGTGATCTGCATGGAGCTAGTCAGGATTCCAAAGATGTTTATAGGCTACAATGACAGGCCTGTATGGAAGTGATGAGATCACAAGGATCCACCTCTTTTCCCTAGGATTGCCTTGATTTTTGATGGCCTTGGAGGTCTTTTCCAACTTCAATGATTCTTCGATTCTATGATTCTATGATTTGATCTGAGGACACGTCCTGTTCTTTCCTCCCCAATGTAAGTTATCATCCAGCTGAGACTTTCTAGGCAAGATGCTGCCTCTACAACTCTTCCTGGGGTACCTGTGACCTGCCTGGTGCCTGTAGCTCAAAATGGAGCTGTTATGGGGCAATGCCTTGGATTTTTGCTTTATTTTGACCATCCCTAGATCTGAATTGCATGTAGTTCCCTGCAACTTTTGAACCTGAGGCTGTTTGGACTTCTTTTTCTTCAGGAAATACAGGCAGACAGTGTCCCTGATAGCCAGGGTTCAGAGCTCTTATCCTGAAGCTCCCAAAATGTGTGAAGATTTGCCCAAAAGAGTCGCAGAGAGCACTGTCAGGCATCAAAGTGAATTTTCTTGATCAGCCTGAAGACTCAGCAAATATCAAGGGATCAACTGTTTTCCAGTGACTGAGTTTGATGATGAGGGTCAGCCTGGATTTGGGAGGAAATCCACCCCTGACCAGGGCTGACACTTCTGCAGGTGGTGGAGGAGGAGGAGATGGTGCTGCATGAGCTCAGCCTTCAACTCAGGAAGTTCCTGAGAAGTTTGAAGCTTTTTGCGAGAGGAGGAGGGTTTCAGCAAAGTGTCAAGAGAACATGAGATCATATCATTGCGCTTATTTATATCCCAAACCCAGCATCTGTTGCGCCTGAGCTCGCTGCAGTCCTCAGCATTAAACATTTCATTAGCCCACAGCCCCTCTGGCAGTGCTCACACCCGCACACAGGCTGTTTAGCAGCCAATCCATCCATTTAATTTCTCATTAAACTTTAGATGTAATGAATTTTTTAGTGGTCAAGTGAATAAAGCAGTTAAAATAAAAAATGGCTGGATAGCATAGGTTTGGCCTTTGCTATTTTCAGCCTCTAACGATGCTGTGGTGAAGCCAAGAAGTGCCTGGGCTTGTTTGCTGGGTGAGCAGGTCCCTTCTGGGGGAGGTTCTTTGGAAATACCATCCTTTCAGCGTGAGCCAGAGGCTTTGATCTGAGGAGGGGAAGCCAGGGAATAGTCAGTCCTATCAACAAACATTTCAAGGAAGAAAATATTTGGAATCTTTAAAGGGCCAGCTTTCCCTTTTTTTCAAGACTGCAGTTTTTTAAAGAAATTATGCTGAAAATAGATTGCCACCATCCACCTTCAGCAGAGCTGACAGATCGTCAGATGATCAACAGCTGCTACAGTTTTAATTAGCTGAAAAACAGTGTTTCTGAGGGTCCCAGACAGAAGGGTGGATTGTGTCTGTGCACAGAAACTGTGGGGTGCCCACTCACGGTGCCGCTCTGTCCATCTGCGGGGATCCTGCATTCAGACAGATGCCTCAGCACCAGGATGGATGTGTCCCTGCTGGCTTTTACAGAGGCCACGGCACAGATGAGGGGCCCCTGTCATGGCCATGCCTTTGCTTTTGGCAGGAGACTCTCTGTGGGACCCACTCCCATGAGCTCTCCTAGAAATCTGGAGCTGAGCCTGGAAGTGGCTCCGCCTTCTTTGATGGGGACACTGGAGGGGCAGCTTTGGACACTGCAGAGCAGCACTGTGGGGATGAACCTTCATCCTCCTGGGATGCACGGCCTGACCCAGCCTCGATGCTCTGCCAGGACAGTGGCAGTGAGTTTGGGGTCCAGATCTAGAAGGAAACATCTTCATGCAGGTGGCTCCATGTGAGGTGGGTATCTGAGTCCCACTCTGCTCAGTGGGTCTGGAGGGCAATTCAGAGCTGTATTGCTCTCACTGAATCCAGCTCTGCAGTGCCTCAAGGTCCTTCTCCAGGTCCTTCCTACCACCCTGTGGTACTGATTGCCAACCTGACTCTCATCCCTGTCTGGCACTGGAGGTCACAGTCTCCAGCTGGGCTTGGGAGGGTGTGATGGGATCAAGGATATACCAAAGCAGGCAGAAGTAAAGGAGCAGCAGAAGGAAGAAGAGCCCTGGAGGCTTGGCCATGAGAAGGTGGGAGCAGAGACAGCAGATCAAGGAGCACAAACGTGTGCCAGGAACCTGGGCATGTGCTAGAGGAGAGAAACTCCATGCAGAGGACATTGGTGGACTGTTAGAGCCTAGAAGGGCTGGAGAGAAAGACGAAGCGGCAGCAGAAAGAGTGAAAAACATCCCTCCTTTGGGAGAGACCCAGACACTTCTGTTCTGGGGCTGCAACTTCATGGAGAAGGCAAGTAAATGTTGAAGGTGGGGAGGAGAAGCTGATGATGGAGAGGATGGGAAGATCAGAGCACATGTGGAGGCAGGAGGTGGAAATCTGCAGGAGGAGTCAGGATGAAGGAGGCGTCGCCCTGCAAAGGTGGAGGAGAGCTCTGGGTGCTTATGAGAGTAAATGAAGTACAGAGAAGACCTCCAAGTATCTCTCCCTTTTGTTGTACTCTCTCAACTTCTCTTTCCATTTGCCTTTGATGAGTCTTTTTTTATGAATAAGAACACAGCCCGAAGTTGTACTACCAAGGAAGAGAAAAAAAAATGTGTTAACAAGTTTCCAGCTTCAGAGAAGAGGCTCACATGTATTCAGCTGGGATGGGAAGGAATCACTGAGTCCTGATGATAAAGGTTTGCACAGTGTGATGTACACTGCGTGTTGGATGCATGATATGAGTCAATTCTGGGAGCCAGAACTGCTGCACTGCTGGTTTCTTAAAAATCCCTGAGTTATGGTATTTATTATCATTTCTTCCATGGTTTGTCTTCAAGAGCAAGGATATCTAGAGGCATAAGCAGCAGCCTGGTTATTCCATACTGCAGATATTAGGGATGGTTCACATCAAACAGATTTTCCCATGAAAATACAGGGCCTCCAGTCCAGCCCTAGAAAAATCACTAATTATGGTGCAGAACCCATTTACATTCACAGAATACAACTTCTGTTTGGCAGTTCTTTATCTTAATTTTTTCCACTGCAAAAGATTTCAAAGTTGTCTTCCTTCCAAAGTCATATTCTGCAACTTAAGAAAGATCTGAAGCCATTGGAGAGTGTCCAAAGGAGGGCACAAAGATGGGGAAAGGCCTTGATTTGAAGGCGTGTGAGGACACTGAGGGCACTTGGTGTGTTGAGCTGGAGCAGAGGAGACTGAGGGGAGACCTCCCTGCAGTTCCAAGTGCCTGGGCAGGGGCAGAGGAGGGGCAGGGACTGAGCTCTGCTCTGGGGGGACCAGGGACAGCAGCCAGGGAATGGCTGGAGCTGTGTCAGGGCAGGCTCAGGTTGGATCTCAGGCAAAGGTTCTTCCCCCAGAGGCTGGTTGGGCACTGCCCAGGCTCCCCAGGGCAGTGGGCACAGCCCCAAGGCTGCCAGAGCTGCAGGAGGGTTTGGATGATGCTCTGGGGCCCAGGGGGTGACTC